>NC_058038.1:1149885-1377142 GCF_019176455.1 Solea senegalensis | reverse complement strand
TTTACTTGTGCTGAAGTAGTATGTTGGTACTTTTGCTTGTGCTGAAGTAGTATGTTGGTACTTTTGCTTGTGCTGAAGTAAAATGTTGGTACTTTTACTTGTGCTGAAATAAAATTTTGGTACTTTTACTTGTTCTGAAGTAAAATGTTGGTACTTTTATTTGTGCTGAAGTAAAAACATTGACAGTGAGAAAAATGCAAATGATCTTCTTATTTTTTATGTAATATTTCATTCTCCCATCAAAGGGAAACCAGTTGTAACTGCTGCAGGCAGCTGGAGACAAATGTCAAAAAAATGTTGAAAGCATAGATAAACTCAATAAACATGATCCATGTCCTTATAATAGTACAGATGAATAGTTAAATAGTTTGTGCCACATAAGCTTTTCGCTTTCATTGTAATGTAGTAATGTAGTTTTTTTTTTTTTTATATATGTGTATTATGTGTGTTTGTTACCTCCCGAGATTTTAACCAGGAGATGATCCGAGGAAAACAAAAGAAAATATTTCCTGGGAAAAAGGAAGTGACATGGAGAGTGATAAATGTGTATAAAATTATTCTTTATTACAGAAAAAGCAAAGTAATGTGAATGCTGGTCAAAAACTAAATCCCACACACCAGGAACACAAACCACAGGAAAAAAGGACCGTTTATCAACAATCCTTATAGAATACTACACAGTCAAACAGAACCATCCTCATGCTTCCACCACTGATGTCCACCGTCTCACTCTTCCCTTCTTTTTTGGGCTGCACTTCTCCTCCACTCTTTCACTTGGATCAGCTAATTAACAGAGATGTCATCACCTGGAGGAGTAGAGTGGAGAGACACACACACACACACACATTGTGAAGGTTCACTGCCTCATTGTGTCAGCATGAAAACTAGAATGATAAATAATCAATCAATAATAACTCAGTCCGCTGGATTAACAGTTTGAGAGAGTGACATCATAGACCTCACTGGATTATCTGGTCTCCAGTTCCTATAATCTGTCTGCAGCTATATACAAGCCAGAGAGTCAGATCACTGATGCTGGGCCAGAGGCTTGTTAACCTCAGGGCTCTGCTCTGGGATTAAGGTGAATGCAGACTTGGCACACACACACTGAGGAGCCATGCACAAGTCAGAGCTGGTGTTTGGAGATGCTGCTATACCTATACCGACTTTGAAAGTCGGTCATAAACTGAGACCAAGACTAAGCAGTTATTTTGAGTCAGTGTGTTATTAAACTGAGTTAAACTCATTATAGTGACTTACATAATCATCAAATAAAGACTTTCAGTTCAGCCATATTCAATTCAATTCAATTCAATTCAGTTTTATTTGTATAGCGCCAAATAACATAGTTATCTCAAGGCACTGTACATAGACAACATCAAGGAGAGCAGAGAAACACAACAGTTCACACAATGAGCAAACACTAGGCATCAGTGGAGAGAAAAAACTCCCTCTTAACAGAAGAAGAAATCTCTGACAGAACCAGACTCAGAGATGTGCGGTCATCTGCCTCGACCGGTTGGGGTGAAAGGAAAATGGGGGACAGAGAGGTGGGGGACAGAAAGGGGGGAGAGAAAGGACAAGAGGGAGATGAGGTTGAGACAGAAGAAAGAGAGGGAGATCAGGAGCAGATACACAACAACTGTATCAGGTTACAAGTTTATACAGTTACTGATATCGACTTTTAATTATAGCACAATAATAATGGTGATGATAAGCGTAGCCTCGAAAACTGGATCTGGATCCTGCAACCTGCATGATGAGAATACAGAGAGAGAGAGAGGGAAAGAAGGAAAGACACAAACTAGGGAGAGAAAGAGACAAGGTTAATGATATACTAAGTAAAAGTAGTACGAGTAAAAGTACTTTTACCCGTGCTGAACTAAAATGTTGGTACTTTTACTTGTTCTGAATTAACATGTTAGTACTTTTACTTGTGCTCAAGTAAAATGATGGTACTTTTGCTGAAGTAAAATGTTGGTACTTTTACTTGTGCTGAAGTAAAATGTTGGTACTTTTACATGTTCTGAAGTAAAATGTTGGATCTTTTACTTGTGCTTAAGTAAAATATTGGTATGTTTACTTGTGCTGAACTTAAAATGTTGGTACTTTTTCTTGTATTCAAGTAAAATGTTGGTACTTTTACTTGTTCTGAAGTAAAATGTTGGTACTTTTACTCGTGCTGAAACTGTACGGGGAGCCAGTGTAGAGAAGCTAACACTGGAGTTATATGGTCTCTCTTTCTAGTTCCTGTCAGAACTCGTGCTGCAGCATTTTTGAATAAACTGAAGGATTCTAACAGACTTGTTGGAACATCCTGATAATAAGGAGTTACAGTAATCTAATCTAGATTAACAAAAGCTTGAACTAGTTTTGGGCCACACGGTGGTGTAGTGGTTAGCACTCTCGCCTTGCAGCGAGAAGACCCGGGTTCGAGCCCCGGTTGGAACAAGGGCCTTTCTGCATGGAGTTTGCATGTTCTCCCCGTGTGTGCGTGGGTTCTCTCCGGGTTCTCCGGCTTCCTCCCACAGTCCAAAAACATGCAGTGTGGGGATTAGGTAAATTGGACACTCTAAATTGACCGTAGGAGTGAGTGTGAGAGTGAATGGTTGTTTGTCTCTATCTGTGTGTGGCCCTGCGATGGACTGGCGAACTGTCCAGGGTACCCCGCCTATCGCCCGATGTAGCTGAGATTGGCACAGCACCCCCCAATCGGAGTTTGTCATCGTTGCACCCTACCTGATCTAGCACTTCCAGGATTTTGGACTTTTTTATTCAATTCAATTCAATTCAATTTTATTTGTATAGCGCCAAATCATAACATACATTATCTCAAGGCACTGTACATAGACAACATCAAGGAGAGCAATCTGCTCTAGAGATCTCAAGTTCCTTGAGGCACTTGTTTATTTTGCGAAGGATGTTGTTGCGTTCTTTAGGAAGGTTGTTTCTGTTTTTGCTGTGGTCCTTTTAGTAGATGCGTAGTCTCAGTGCCTTTTGCATCTCCGATAGTTCCATCAAAAGAGAGTCTTCTGTATGTTTCCTGCACCTGTTGCTTTTTAGCACTCCTAAGGTGCTAGTAGCTGACTGCTCAATGCATTGTTGCAGGGAGGTTAATGCTTTGTTGGGATTTTGTTCAAAGCTTGTGTTGGCTAATTTCTCTTGCAGGGTTTTCTTGTACTGCTCTTGTGTTTTGGGGTCATTGGTGAGCTTTGCAAGGTTGTATTTGATTTGACCTTTCTGTCTTTGTGTTTTCTTATTGGCCAAGTAGATTTTGGCATCCTGATGCGCATGACTACAGGTTTATGGTCTGAGTTTAGGTCTGTTCCTCCGTATGTGCGGAGGAACAGATTAGAGTTCATACAGTGGACACGTTGACAAACAGATGCATGAAGGTCCTTAAACACGAACATGAACCCACGTGTTCAAGGTCTCTCTCTCTCTCTCTCTCTCTCTCTCTCTCTCTCTCTCACTCTCACACACACTCACACACACGGGGAGAGAGCATGCAGTGTCCGTCTCATTGATCTGAAGAGGAGGAATGAGTGCTGACACATCCACAGAGTCAGCGGAGGAAACAGCGGCTCACACGCTCAGCCTGAGGCTTTTGAGGGATGGAGACACTTTGTTGCAGCAGCAGCAGCAGCAGCAGCAGTAACAACAGCAGCAGTAGCAAGACAGCCACCTGGAGTATATCTGGAATATGTCTCTGCTGAAACAGCGGGGCAGAGAACTCGAGCGCTTTGACGGACTCTCGCTCATCTACTGGTAAGTGAAAAGTGAGGTAGTTCATGGAGGACATGTATGTATATATGTATATACACATGTATATATGTACGTCCGTGGGATTTCAGGCCAAGTTATTTATATTCTGTAAAGGAACAACTAGTCAGACATTGTCACATTGCCAAATTTTTCCTGATTTGTCAAACACTGGGTCAGGACCTTTAGAAGAGTCGCGGGTAGGGCCACTTCTAAACAAAGAGTTAAGAGTTTTTGTTGTTGTTGTTTTGCCTGTAACAGCGTTTTATCTGAGGAACAAGTGCAACTTTTCTTGCTTCCAAAAAGATGAATTCCATGGTTGACGTCAGGGATGTCTAACTCAGATGTCCTGTGGGCCAATGAGTGTCTGCTCTGGATAAAACAGATGTTCAGTAGTGGGTGGGCAATATGAGCTTAAAATGAATGAATGAATGAATGAATCACAACATACCATCATGACATCACAATCAAGATATGTCAAAGTGAAAGTGCTTGTTTTGATGAGAAATGACTTCACAACAGTAAAGTGTTTATTATTTATTATATTCAGAGACAGAGCCGGCTCTACCAAATTTTGTGCCCTAGGCGAGATTGCTCTCCGGTGCCCCTCCCCACCCACACACACACACACGAATTACACCAGCTAAATGAACAATCACACATGTTTAATTTGAACAACAACAGCAAACAGCAAAAAATCACAACTTTCAAGTATTGAATTACAGCAACCACAAGAACAATCACAACAGTTTCATTTGAACAACAACAACAAACTTTCAGGTAACTCTTTCCAGCGTGTCTTTCACTTCAACTAAAATTGTACACATCTGGACTTCCTTGCAGGAAAAGCATCTATGGTATCATCAAATGACACCTGCCTAGACACTTCACGGTTGATGCTCTTTTCAAGAGAGAACACACAAATGAGGGCGACTGGGAATAGAAAATCATTTTTATTTTCATTGTTTTAAAAAATTTTTGCTGGAGGGGCGCCCCTCCAGCAGATGGCGCTCTAGGCGACCGCCTATATCGCCTATGCCAAGAGCCGGCCCTGTTCAGAGACAAACAACAACACATTCCTACCTTTCCTACGGTCAACTGTAACCTCTGCATGCTGCAAGGCAACAGTGCTAGCCTCTGCTCCACCATGTGAACAGTAAGACTGTTGATGAAACTAGTTTAATAACTCAAACTAATAATGAAGCCTCAATAACAGCATAACTTTCAATTTATTTGAATGTGTGTATTTTCTTTGGTTGTGTTTGTCGTGTCACCTGAATCACTGTTGCTACAACTTCACGGCTCATTGATGTGAGGAGCCGGCCCTGGTTTCACAACGCTTTAGTTTATTTGTATCTGTAAAAGTTTATTTAAATAAATGAAGTTTCAATACATTTACCAAAAATATCTTGAAAATGATTTGTTGATGATATTAGCTGTTATAGATGCTAAATTAGTCACTACTTCTATAGTTTAAAAAGTGAGAAATTGTGTGAGTGAACTGAGCTGATGGAAGCAGAACCTAATTTCTGAGGAACTGAAGTGGTTATGGTTAAGGATAGAGTTAGACATGAAGTGGTTATGGTCAGTAGCGTACCGTGGGGTTTCAGTCCTTCAGTAAAAAAACAAAAAACAAAAAAACGCGCCATAGCGCACACGCACACCACTGCGCATCTATAGGCTACTGCATCATTACCACCACATCTTCTGTTAGGTCACTCAGCAAACGCAGTTTCACAAACCACTATATGACACAAAAACAAGCTTCCACATAAGCATAGGCGTCAGCTACGCGGGGAACACGTCCCCAGCACTATTTATGATCAACAGTTTTGTCCTCACCACTTCTAAAACATGTTATAAATTCATCATTAACACTCCAACTACCGTAAATGATGTACCTCTTGGGTGTAGGTCTTCCTCTTGAAATCATTTCCTTCTTTTCTCCAAACGACCGCCGTGAAAAGTGCACACGAAGGAGATCAGAAACATGATTACATTACATGTCATTTGTCACATGATGGATCAGTGGTGTTAATGCAGTGATCACAGTTTACTTCAAAAGCCGCCAAAGGTTCAAACGTCGTTAATGACATCACTGGGGGCTAGCACCAGACACACCACTGGACCTGGGGCGTTCTGTCACTATGATATCACATTTTGATTGGTGGACGACACACGTCAGTCAAAGTTCATCCAGGAAAATCCAGCTCAGCTTCACACAAAATAACCATATTCTTTCTGGAAATATAATCATAACATACTGAAAAAGTCATTGAATTCAGACACGTTCAGACACATATTCATTTAATTATTAAAAATAATAATATAATAAAAGAATACTTTTTTGATATTGTCAGGGTCAGTCCACCACTGGTTATGGTTAAGGTTACAGTTAGACATGAAGTGGTTATGGTTAAGGTTACAGTTAGACATGAATTGGTAATGGTTAAGGTTACAGTTAGACATGAAGGGGTTATGGTTAAGGTTACAGTTAGACATGAAGTGGTTATGGTTAAGGTTACAGTTAGACATGAATTGGCAATGGTTAAGGTTACAGTTAGACATGAAGTGGTTATGGTTAAGGTTACGGTTAGACATTAAGTGGTTATGGTTAAGGTTACAGTTAGACATGAATTGGTAATGGTTAAGGTTACAGTTAGACATGAAGTGGTTATGGTTAAGGTTACGGTTAGACATTAAGTGGTTATGGTTAAGGTTACAGTTAGACATGAATTGGTAATGGTTAAGGTTACAGTTAGACATGAAGTGGTTATAGTTGGTTACGGTTAGACATTAAGTGGTTATGGTTAAGGTTACAGTTAGACATGAAGTGATTATGATTAAGGTTAGAGTTAGACATGAAGTGGTTATGGTTAAGGTTACAGTTAGACATGAAGTGGTTATGGTTAAGGTTAGAGTTAGACATTAAGTGGTGCTGGTTAAGGTTACAGTTAGACATGAAGTGGTTATGGTTAAGGTTGCAGTTAGACATGAAGTGGTTATGGTTAAGGTTAGAGTTAGACATGAAGTGGTGCTGGTTAAGGTTAGAGTTAGACATGAAGTGGTTATGGTTAAGGTTAGAGTTAGACATGAAGTGGTTATTGTAAAGGATAGAGTTAGACATGAAGTGGTTATGGTTAAAGTTAGGGATGACAGACAGTTAATGCAGCGTCCTAATGTCACAGCTGTGTGACATGAGGTCTCACCTCTGCATTTATCCCAATGGGAATGTGGTGCCTTGCTCAGGGGCACTCCAGCCCTTGACCTGTCCCAAGAGTTGACTTGACTTGGACATGGGCTGCCCAGTGGGAGATGATGTTCATACCTAGAGCAGTCATATATATCATCATACTGTATATTTTTACCAAATTGAAGATTTATTTTGCAAATACTGGCAGTTTTTGGCTGAATAAGATTCTGGCTGAATAAGTAATATTATACAGCAACACCACAGCTCAGATAATAACTTCTCCTCGTTTGTTTGTTTCAAAAAAGTATCTGATATGAATTTGGTTGGAAAAGGGGGAGGAGTTTGGAAGGACACGCTCTGATTCTGCTTGTGTTGTCCACCCAGAGGGGAGGAGTCAGTCAGCAAAATATAGGTGCTGAGTGGACTGATGAGGCTGGAATGAGGCGAGCTCAGAGGTATCTCACACAACCAGAAGTATCCCTAAAGATTCTCTCATGATTCTCTCCTCCCACAAGTTACCAGAGCTCTGGGACTACTTTCTGATTTATGTGTCAGGAGCCCTAGACTTTAATCCTGACAGCAAAGACGTGGACCTGGGACTGTTTCCTCTCAGGATGAACCCTTTCATTAAAAGCAGGTAAGTGTGACTCAGGGACAACAGACCGGGGATTTTGGGAGAAAGTGCAACTTTCTCATGATTCTCAGGAAAGATGTGTTGTTGCTTCAGCTGTGTTTTGTCAGCTCGGTCATGTTGGTACAGATTTTTTAAATACTTTGTTTAACTGTGCTTGGTTTTGTGTGTACTTATACATGTTAATAATTACAGCCTAGAGAGTAAATGGTCTATATTTATTGATGAGCTGCTTTACATCCATCCAAGTGCAGCACGTTTTTCTATCACTCATCTTTCATACGCATTCACACGCTGCAGCACGGCCACCACGAGCACCGAGGGGTTCAGTGTCTTACCCAGAGACACATTAGCATGTAGACTAGCAGAGTGGGAATCAAACCCACAAGCTTCAAGTTGAAAGACAACTCACTCTACCACTGAACGACTTTACTACCACGACATACTTTATTGCAGAAACTGCTTTGCCATTTACTTCCACATTCATACAGCTCGCCTCTCATATGCCTTTTTTTTCAATCCAATGTTTTTATTGATCAAACTTTGTGAAGCGTAATGTAAGGAGACATTATACATTCAAATGTTTGGTCTAGCCTGGTCAAAAGGGGGCTGGACTAGAGAAAAAACTGGGCGGAAAAAAAGCCAACTCGCAATATGAGCTTAAGATTCATTCCATCATTAACACTTCATTCCATCATGATATCCCAAGAAAGATATTGTATATATATATATATATATATATATATATATATATACATATATATATACAGTGGTGGGCTGTCAGGGCCAGCAAGGCCTTCTCTGCTGGCCCTGACAATATCAAAAAAGTATTTTTTTATTATTATTATTATTTTTAATAATCCAATTAATGTGTGTCTGAACGTGCCTGAATTCAATGACTTTTTCAGTATGTTATGATTATATTTCCAGAAAGAATATGGTTATTTTTTGTGAAGCTGAGCTGGATTTTCCTGGATGTCATTAAACGCATCATAGCTCCGTGGACCTGCTCTAGTAGTATTGCTGGCCTTTCCTATTTGGTTATAACTTTGAATGACGTGTGTCGTCCACCAATCAAAATGTGATATCATAGTGACAGAATGCCCCAGGCCCAGTGATTTGTCTGGCGCTAGCCCCCAGTGATGTCATTAACGACGTTTGAACCTTTGGCGGGTTTTGAAGTAAACTGTGATCACTGCATTAACACCACTGATCCATCATGTTTCTGATCTCCTTTGTGTGCACTTTTCACGGCAATCGTTTGGAGAAAAGAAGGAAATTATTTCAAGAGGAAGACCTACACCCAAGAGGTACATCATTTACGGTAGTTGGAGTGTTAATGATACCTTTATATTTTTTTAGAAGTGGTGAGGACAAAACTGTTGATCATAAATAGTGCTGGGGACGTGTTCCGCCGCGTAGCTGACGCCTATGCTTATGTGGAAGCTTGTTTTTGTGTCATATAGTGGTTTGTGAAACTGCGTTTGCTGAGTGACTTAACGGAAGATGTGGTGGTAATGATGCAGTAGCCTATAGATGCGCAGTGGTGTACGTGTGTGCTATTTTACGGTACGGTACACTACTGTACATATGTATATATACAGTATATATACAACAACCTGTGGACAAATTTAAAACACTTAACAGGTGCATATACAGTATATGTACAGTACATACTGTATATATGATATCATTTAATGTTGAAAGTAATACAGAAATGTGAGATGTTGCAGGAGGAGGCCACAGCATCTTCTGTTTCTCTCTTGGTATGAATTTAAGCAGCAGGACTCTAAATGGACTCTCTGTGGCCCTGTGATGGACGGATGACCTGTCTAGGTTGTGACCTCCGCCTTTCACCCAATGTTACATTACATTACATGTCATTTAGCAGACGCTTTTATCCAAAGCAACTTACAAAAGCGCATTTAAACATTTGGGTACAAATAAGAGCTAGAAGTAAGTAAGAGCTTCAAATAGATCAAACTATGAAGTGCTAGTCATAAGTGCGATGTACAAGTTTTTTTTTCTCGTTTTTTTTTGTCGTCTTAGTCGAGGTAGATTCGGAAGAAATGTGTTTTTAGTCGGCGGCAGAAGATGTGGAGGCTTTCAGCTGTCCGGATGTCGATGGGGAGATCGTTCCACCATTTGGGAGCGAGGACAGTGAACAGTCTCGAGTTCTGCGAGTGCCTCTGCGATCCTCTCAGTGAGGGGGCAGCGAACCGGTTTGCCGATGCAGAGCGGAGTGGGCAGGCTGGGGTGTAGGTTTTGATCATGTCCTGGATGTAGGCTGGACCGGATCCGTTTGTAGCATGGAACGCAAGCACTAGAGTCTTGCAGCGGATGCGAGCAGCTACAGGAAGCCAGTGAAGGGAGCGGAGGAGCGGTGTAGTGTGGGAGAACTTTGGTAAGTTGAAGACCAGTCAAGCTGCTGCATTCTGGATGAATTGCAGAGGTCGTATGGCACACGCAGGGAGACCAGCCAGGAGGGAGTTGCAGTAATCCAAGCGTGAGATGTCAAGAGCCTGGACCAGAACCTGTGCCGCCTTCTGGGTTAGAAGAGGCCGTATCCTTCTGATGTTGTGCAACATGTATCTGCAAGATCTAGCTGTTGCAGCAATGTTGGCAGTGAGGGAGAGATGGTCGTCAAGTGTCACACCCAGGTTCCTTGCGGTATGAGAAGGAGTTACCACAGAGTTGTCGAGGGTGATAGTTAGGTCTGTGGTGGGAGAGCCCTTTCCTGGGAGAAAAAGAAACTTAGTCTTGTCAAGATTGAGTTTCAGGTGATGGTCAGACATCCACTGAGAGATGTCAGTCAGACAAGCGGAGATCTGTTCTGCTACCTGTGTGTCGGAGCTGGGAAAAGAGAGAATGAGTTGGGTGTCATCGGCGTAGCTGTGATAGGAAAAACCATGAGAGAGAATAACAGAACCAAGAGAGTTGGTGTATAGAGAGAAGAGGAGAGGGCCCAAGACAGAACCCTGAGGGACCCCAGTAGCTAGAGGACAGGGTTCCGACACGGATCCTCTCCAAGTTACTCTGTATGTTCGGTTTTGAAGATAGGACGAGAGTAGGGTAAGTGCAGAGCCTGAGACACCTAGTTCTTGAAGGGAGGAAGTAAGGATCTGGTGGTTAACTGTGTCAAACGCTGCAGAAAGGTCCAAGAGGATGAGCACAGAGGAGAGAGAGGCAGCCCTGGCAGTGTGGAGTTGCTCAGTGACAGCAAGAAGTGCAGTTTCGGTCGAGTGACCTGCTTTAAAACCAGACTGAAGAGGATCCAGAAGGTTTTTCCGGTGAAGGTAGGAGAAGAGTTGATTAAAGAAAGCACGAGGATTGAACTTTATAGTCTGATAGAAAGCTTGTTTGGCTGCAGAGATAGAGGCAGTGAAGGTGGAGAGAAGAGAGTGATAGGAAAGCAGGTAGTCAGGGTGTTTTGATTTCTTCCATTTCCTTTCTGCTGCCCGTATCATGGCTCTCTCAGCACGCACTGAGTCCGACAACCACGGGCCTGGAGAGGACTTACGAACCCGCCGGGAAGTAAGAGGACAGAGAGAGTCAAGAGAGGAGGACAGAGTAGAGAGGAAGGTGTCTGTGGCAGAGTTGGGATGCATGAGGGAGAAGGAGTCAGCTGAAGGAAGTGCTGATAGAACAGTTGAGGAGAGAGAGAGAGAGAGCGAATGTTACGACGGACAAGTGCAATATCTGATGAGATGAGATCATCAGATTGGGAGAGTGGGAGAGAGTAGGAAATGAAGAAATGATCAGAGACATGAAGTGGGGTTACCTTGAGGTCTGAGGTGGAGCAGTTTCTGGTGAAGATGAGGTCAAGGTGGTTGCCAGCTCTGTGAGTTGGTGGAGAAGGAGCAAGTGAGAGAGAAAGAGATGAAAGAAGAAGAAGTAGATCGGATGACTTCTCTGACTGGATGTTGAAGTCACCAAGAAGAACAAGTGGTGGACCATTTTCTGGGATGTTTGAGAGGAGGACATCTAGTTCCTCCAAGAAGTGTCCCAATGGGCCTGGTGGACGGTAGATGACAACAATGATGAGTTTTACTGGGTGAGTTATAGTTACAGCATGAAATTCAAACGACTGTGAAGAGAAGTGTGGCAGTGGGTAAAGAGTGAAAGTCCAGTTGGGGTTGATAAGCAGACCTGTCCCGCCACCTCTTCCAGTGGATCTGGGTGTGTGGGAGAAGGAGTGGGCGGATGAGAGAGCCGCAGGGGTGGCTGTGTTGGAGGGTGTTATCCAAGTCTCAGTGAGAGCAAGGAAGTCCAAGCATTGCTCAGTAGCAAAGTCAGAGATGAACTCAGTCTTGCGGGTAGCTGACTGGCAGTTCCACAGGCCCCCTGCAACAAGGTGTTGGATGTGTGTGGAGCGGGTGGGATAGATAAGTGAGGAAAGGTTACGGTTATGCTGTGAGTGAATGTGAGGTTTGAGTCTTCATCTGAGGAGTCTGCCGCTGAAGCTGCCGCTTCAAAGTGAGTGCTGCTTTTTAAAAGACACCTGATTAGGTGCTGATTGGTTGCAGCTGAGTGGCCACTCCCTGTAGCCAGTGAAACTTCTCACCTGGTGATGGTGATGGCTCAATAGGAACTACTAAATAACTTTCACCTTAACTAAACAGACAAGTCAAAAGTCACTAAAGTCAAGCAACACAGTTAGATAAAATAGCAATTAATGAAATAGCAACCAGATAAGAAAGACCTATGAGATACCCAGATTGTCCAAATGCACACTCTATGTCAGCTGAGATTGGCACCAGCAACCCTCATGTGGAGGATAAAGTGGTAGAAGATGAGTGATGTGAGGGCAATAAGGGGTTGAAAAAGGTTTTTGGGGAACAGGAATTAATGTTGGGAATGTTGCAGGTGTAATGTATTCTGAGACAAACAGCCACTAAAGAGTTGCTGGATGTCCTCCATTGTTGCCTATTGTGTCATGTTCAATGTCGTTGTTTGGTGTCGGCACACCGGCACTGCTACGCCCAAAACAATATGTTAGTTTTATTACATATTCAAAATGATTGTCAGTTTAAAAGAGTAGGAAATCAGCATAGAGTCAGTCAGTGGTCAGTAGCACGGCGTCTGTGTGTGTGTGTGTGTGCCTCAGGAGCAGCGCACAGGTGGAGCTGGGCAGCCCTACCCATGAGCCTCCTTCAGTCAGTTCACTCTACTCATGTTAGATAAGGAGAATCAGTTGCTCTTCAAAATAGGTGAGAAGCTGAAATTCAAAAAGAGCAGTGTTAACATTCTATGGGCATGTATGCTTTTTTCAGCACCATGTAGAACATACAGAAGGCCTCAAATCCCAGAACATATATATATATATATACATACAATCTTATATTATCATTATAAATTAATGACTGTAGGGGTTTCATAGAAAACAACAGATCTGACTTTGGGAATTCCTTAGTTGATAAAAACATGACTGGGCTATTTTTCTCACATATACTGTATTTCTAGCCTTGAGTTATTAAATGTCTTAAATAACTCCCAGTGTTTTTGCAGCTGACTGAACATTTGGAGGAAGAGGGTCAGAAGAGGGTAAGAAGAGGGTCAGGAGTGGTTCTGTTTCAGTCAGTGATTTCTGTCTCGTCAGAGTTGAAGATTTCGGGACATCCAGTTTTAATAAGCACCTCTGTAATGAGGCGTATCTATGAGACATGATGTTTGTGAAGGTGTGTGGTCTCCACAAGAGTAACATGGTCCTGCTGAGGCTTCATTCCCTGAACTCTGCCTGTGTGGGGTGTGATGAGAGAAGTGCTTTAAGGTAAGTTCTTAAAACAGAACTTAAGGTAAGTTCCCTGCTGCCTTTTTGACTTGACCATTTGTTGTTGTTTGCACTCGCAGGGTCAACGGCACTCCTGTGATGCAGATCTAACATACTGTACTGTAGACCACTTTCCGTGGGTGTCCCTGATGTGTCATGATTGTCATTCACTGTGACACACTACATGATATCAATTAGAGATTCCACAATATAATAAAGATACAGATTTCACAACCTGGAGCATCTACTGATACAATATCAGTCCAATACACTCATTTTAGACGATGAAGCTGCCAACAACACATCTGTGCTGTGATCCACATCAAGCCATTTCAAAGACATAATTCTCCATCTGTGGAACACATATTCTGTTATGTAACACTGATATTCATTCATTCATTTTTAGTTCCCACTGTTCTTTTATGTCTAAACTATTATCTATTGGGTCTTCTTGGAGGATTTTATAAATGTGTGATATAATCTTCCTTTTAATCAGCCGTCTATCGTCAATATAAAGAAACATTTTATATTTTGATGGCCCTTCCTTTAATATGTTCACATCTTTACGCCTCTCTAAGTAATGTCTTCATTGTAGATATCTGGAGAAATCATGTACGTGAAGATCACATTTTCTTTGATTTCAGAACTCCTCATCTATCATTGTAAGTCAGCGTCCATTTGGGAAGGTAGAGAGTCTACAGTCAGTGCAATCTTCATCACTCTTGATATGGAAGCTTTGTTCTTATTGTGGACCACACTTTATCCAATTATTACTGATTATTGACTCTGGAGTAACATTCAGGCACATCTGTGCTATCTAAGCTGAGCTGCCCAGGTTTAAACCTCCCCATTTTTTAAGTCTAATTCTTGGTCTTTTGTTTTGCCAGTGTAATCAGTGTAGTCATTCTATAGTCTCTATTCTTCCTACTAACAAAAGAGTAAGGACATCCTATCATGTAAGATCTGCCTTGATTTCCTTTATTCAGTTCCCATAGTTAGCTTTGAAACGCTGTGATGTGATAAAACTAATAATAATTCCTAAATATCTGAAACTCTGATTATAAAATAAGATAATGATAATGATATATATCAGTGTCTCTAAACTCTGATATTAATGCTGATGCGTCTTCTTCTGTTAACAAAGGCAGGTTCAGTGTTCATTTTCTTCTCTTTGGAATTGGGCCCTGTTTCTTCATATAGTTTCTATAGAATGACGCAAATGCATCAGCAATCTATAGGATGAGACACCATCTTGTTCGTGGTAGGGTGCAGTAGCTTGGGTATCAGCTGAAAGGTAAGAGGTCGAATAGCTCTGTTACCCGTCTCGTAGTACTTGTGCTTGGAGACTCTCAGAGCTCCTTCTGCTTTATGGGTCAGACGCTGGTCTAAGTTTCAGTTCCAGCAGAGTCCAAACACACACATCATGGTTCCCATGTTTTTGAACTTACATAGACATGGGTCATTGAAAGTGCTTGAATTTTGTGCTTGTTTGTTATGACACCACTATTGTTTGCTAATCAATAAAAGTGGACAAAGCGACTCTTATAAGTTGTCCTCTCATCTTAAGGTGAGTCAGCACAGTCAGTGCTTTAATTTGAGGGAACTGATCCTGGAAAGTCCTTGAATTTGATGTCAACCCTGCATGCAGAGGTTAACTGGACAATCTAATTGACCATGGGTGTGAATGTGAGCGTGAATGGTCCTCTATAAGTTAGTCTCTGAACTTGAAGGTGTGTGTGCGTGTGTGTGTGTGCGTGTGTGTGTGTCTTTGTGTGTGTGTACCTTACCTCCGGATGGTCTCATTAGTGTTACCAGCTTAACTTCTGATACTGGAGTTAAAAGTGCTCTTTGACTCCTTGTCAGATAAGAAGACTCAGCAACTCTGTGAGGTGACACAGTGTCACTGTAGCATCACATCACTAACTGTTAATAATGACTGTTATGTTTTAAAAAAACAAAACCAAGTTTCAAGTTTACAACAAACTACTCATTGTGAATATTTCTGTTTTAGAGGATGGGTTCTGGATTGTTCGTTAAACACAATTAGCTAAGACATAACTTAATTATAATTCAGACACCAGGGAATTTCACTTGTTAAATCAGACAAGTGACAAAACAGGAATCAAATGTGTGAGTTTGTGTGTGTTTCACAGAGTTCTACACTGTGCTGGTGTCAGAAGGAATGAAAGACCTACATTATAAAGTAGTTTCCATATAATGAAGGTATGGGTTGACCAAACTGGTCTCACTATAGCAACATGTAGACCAGTACCTTTATTGTAAATGGTTTATATTTAGATGATTTGTTGTATCATCTAAATGTTGGCCATTGCACATATTTCACCAAGCTAACCAGAAATCAGTGAAGTAGAAAAATCTTGCTTTCAGTGAACTTCAGTTTTCATATTTTTATAAATTCCTTTTCTGATCATTTCTGGCAGGGTTTACACTGAGAGGTGTGATCACAGTTCTTCTCATCCTTCTTCGTCACAGTTTAAAGTTCAGCAGCTGCCCTCTCCTCTCCTCAGTGTCACACTTTGAGGTTCATCTTCTTCCAGCACACTTTATTTTCAACTTCATCTTACCATCATCATATGTGGAGGACCCAGGTGTAGCTGAGTTCAGTGCCCCTGTCACCTCTGACCCATCATGCTGTCCAAAAGTTCATACGCTGGGTGTATGTCCCCACGTCCAGCTCCTTTTTTGCTGTCTCTATATTCTTTCTTGAGTTTATTAATTACTTGACGTACGGGTGAACCCAGCCTTGGCCATCTCCTTCATCAGTTCAGCAGAAAGCATACCTTTTCTCTAGTTTAATTTGAAACTCCACTGATGCTTTCTTCTTTAATGCTAAGACACGCCCACTGGTGATGTTACGGTTCACAGGGAAGAACCAGGTTCCCTCGAGAACCAACATTTTTCCGTTTCCAAATCTGTTATTTTTTGGGTCTGAATGCGCTGGCAGGTTCAAATTGGGTTTGGGAACCAGCACGGAGCCCTCCCGATGTGAAAGCCCTATGAGAGGTGCAACGCTGCCCTTCACAGGAAAAATGTTATCTGCGCTATCAAAAGTTCTTCAACACAGTTTTAAGTTCTTTATCGCAGTTCAAACTTCTTCTTCTTCTTTTTCTTCCAGTAAGTTCTGGCAGGCTGAACACCATACAGTTGTATCAATCAAAGCATGTCTCGACTCTACACGGCTGCAGGAAACTGCTGTGAAGTCATGACACACAAACTAGTGATGAGCAAAGCAGTTTTGTTCAGTGTACTGAATCATTAGAATCAGTTAATTAAAATGACTCATTCATTAGGTACTATCCTTGATGGAAAGGCTAAAAAAAAAAGAACAGTAGAGCTGAGCCATGCTGTGTCCACCAAAGTAGTAAACCTCATCACAGCTCAAAGCTCTGATGGAACATATAATGTGAACCTTAAATATTGTCATATTGTATAGTAATGTAATGTAATGTCATGATCTGTCAGTACTGCTGGTTTTACATGTGTCTTAGACATGGTTTGTTGTGGCAGATGTGACTGGATGCACTTTGACAGGTTATTTACTCAACTCCCTTGAACTCAGGCCTCTGGTGGAAACTCACATCACTTCAGTTTTGCTGTGACAGAGGAAAACAGCATGCTCTTATTAGGTCACTTAGACTTAGCATCTCTCACCTTTTATCTGGGACACTGCTGTGATTAACATACAACATTTCCATCATCATATTTTCTCCACTCTTGCTCTCTCAACCTCAGCCAGTATAGTGCTATCTCACTGCAAGCAGAAAAGCTCTTAATTATCCTAAATGAACATGACATGACCGTTTTGGCCAACTTCAGAAACACCATGGAAGCACCATGGTGGGCTGTTCCATGGTTCTCCCCCAGGAAAAGACTCAGAGAAAACTAAAAAAAGTACTGTATGTTTGTTGACATGTTTTCCTTTGCATACATCATCCGGATCATTAGTCTGATTGGTTGTAGGTCTGTCCAGTTGTGTACAGTCATTTTTATCTACCTCTTGAAAGTGGTAGATGACCTCACCCTTTGCCAGGCCAAATCTCAAATATGGGCTGCAACCAATAATTATTTTATAATCAATTAATCAGTCAATTATTTTTTTCAATGAATCAATTAGTCACATAAAATGTCAGCATTTTGAAAAATTATGATTGCTGTTTCCCAAACCACAAAATATCAATGTTTTCTAATCTTGTTTTGTCCACAAACCAAAAAGATTCAGTTTTAATGTTTCTTTATGTAAAGAAAATAAACCTTCTGTCCTTAGACCTTCTGTCCTAAGACCCTCTGTTCTTAGACCTTTTGTCCTGACACCTTTTGTCCTTAGATCTTCTGTCCTGAGACCCTCTGTCCTTAGACCCTCTGGCCTGAGACCCTCTGTCCTTAGACCATTTGTCCTGAGACCTTCTGTCCTTAGACTTTCTGTCCTGAGACCCTCTGTCCTGAGACCCTCTGTCCTTAGACCTTCTGTCCTTAGACCATCTGTCCTGAGACCCTCTGTGGGAAAAAAGAGCCACAGAGGAGGAATTTCTGTCCCAGGATGGACAGATGTGCTGTAAGTGTTCAGCAGATTACAAACATATACAATGCAGAAATGTAAAATGTAGAAAACAACAGAAATTGTAACAGAAGCTAATAGAACAGGGATGTTAAGTAATAATATTTTTATAATATTGTGATAATGATTACGTAATTCATTCTGGCTTCCAGACTTGGGTATAATCCTCTACCTGCTGTGCACACCTGGAACCACACAGTCTAAATCCTCCTATCCTCTGTCAGACTGGATTAGGATCACTCATGAACTTTTATCTTAAGGTCTCTCCAGATTGTCAGTGGGTTTGGCAGGAGCATAGAGTGACATCCGGAATCCTGTCCTAAAGCTGCTTGTTTGGGTGTGTTGGGTCATGATGCCAAAAGGTAAAAACTATTTGTGTTGGGCTTAGGAGTATTTGAATCTTTTACGATGTCTCTGCTTGGACGTCATTCAGATTTTTGGCTTTAGTCTTTTGCACTTCAATAGTGATGCAAATGAACAGCACGAAGTAAAAGTAAATCAAATATAAGGCCAGGTGGAAAACAGGTGGAGTTAGCATCTAGTGATGATGAACTGGTACTTAGTTCAGGAGCCTAAATATTTGGACTTGACTTTCGAATGTTTGTTGGAGGTCCCATTGGTTCGGGTGTCATCTTATTTGAACATCTGTAATCTCTCAGCATCTTATTCTGCGAGTCACTAATAAAACTTACAAACAGTTGACCATGATCCAAAAAATAAAAGCCTAATCATTGCTCAGTAAAATTCATTTGCAAATGTGACAACTAATCTTGTTGTTCCCCAAGAAAATCTGTGTGTTAAGGTAACCTGTGAACACGACACAACAGACAACAATGGAGGAATTTCCAGCAGCTCTTTTTCTGCTGCTTAGTGTGTGGCTGTTTGTCTCAACAAGACGTCAAGATTTGTATGGGAATAGACTGTGGGCGTTTGCCTCGACTTCCATAGGATTTTACACCGATGGCAAGGGAGTGACGTTTTCTGTTGCCCAGTCAGCTGACTGTAATCAATCAAAGAAATTTAGCTCAAATCCGCTAACTTTTGAAGAGATATGTGAATCAATGAGAACATACATAGTAAAATACTTAGCTGATCACCGACCCATCACAAAAAATGTGATTGTGAAAAAACAGTAGATTATTAACAGGAGGACAAATTCACTCAGATGAAAACATAACCCTCTTGACAGAGGTACTAACATCAAGCTTGTTTGAATGACTGATCCAAATAGTTGTGGCACTAATTTATTCATCTTGTAGGAATGCTTTCGGCAAAGCAGTGGATTCTTAATCGTCAATTCTTTTTTTTCACAATGACAGATATCAACCATGAGAACCTTTGCCCTGAGTCAAAGGCTACATATCTGTCTCAGGGTCAAATGTCCCTTGGATGTCATGTATTTTGGCGGTGTTTCATGTCATTGAGGTATATCTTCATATAATTGAGTTAAGTTACAACCTTGTAACCCTCATAGTACTTTTTCATTACAGTATTTAATGGAAATAGCCAGATCTACCTAGTAACAGAGGAAACAGGATTAAAATGAATCGGTGAGCACACCTGAACTTCATGAGACTAAATGGTGGGACCAAGATGTCATACCAGAAAAATACTCTCTTATTTTTACGTCTGTTCTTAAAACCCAGACAGCTTCACTTTGTGATTGTCTCTTACATTTAACAGACACTGTGAGAATCAGCTCCATGTTTCCTCATCAGGTAAAATCAATGATCACTAATGGGATTTCAATTCGCCCCTCGTCGACCACTCTGGTCACTATTCCCTGTGGTGATGCTCCATTGATTTGCTGGAAATTACTTCATTGGCTTTGATTTTCTCTCCACAGAAGATGTGGATTCTGAGGCAGAATGCTGACTGCTTTCACCTCAGGGAATTTAGCTTGTTGCTGATTTTTGTTCTTCCCTCCCTCTCAAAAGATTGATTGTTCTGTTCCCAGCTGCCTGTTCAGGTGTAATAATGGTGTCAGACACATTTCTGTTATTTCATTACAAACAGGAAGATAGAATGGAAGCTGGAATGTGCGTGTTGCATTAAGCTGAAACTGACTCAATTGTTTTCATGCATTTGAAAGCTAATTAAGTGACTGAGGACTTCCTCGCTCATGCATTTCACCTTCCATTCCATCCCTGTGAAGTGAAGAGTGTAGAGTTTTCCTTCTATTGGTATTCAGAAGAAGCCCAGGATATCCACCCATCCATCCATTCATTCTCTACCACTGTATCCTCCACATGAGGGTCATGAGAGACTGACTGGAGACGCAGGGCTAGAGTTGACTCATATGCCCGTTGCTGCCAAGTGGGCATGAGGGGCTAGAGGACTCCAGGTTCTTAGGTGATCAGGTTGATTCCAGGAGCAGGAGTTGACCTGATCCCCAACTGGACATGGGGAACAGGAGTCTGCCAGACCACCACTGGGGGAACAGGGCTGGGCGGTGGTAGCCAGCTAGCTGAAGTCCAACAGCGTGGAGTCTTACCAAATGGGAGATTGTCTGGAGGCTAACAGGCTGATGGTTGACTGAACCTGGAGTTTAAACCAAGTATTTAAGCCACTGAGGTTTGAGCTTCTAAGCCAGGGCTTACCATTAACCTCCTTTTATGCTACTTGTCGGGCATTCTCTTTCACCTCTGGACCTCTGGACACTTTAAGTGTTTCTTAAAGTGTCCTTAAATGCAAATTAGGATTGTGCTGAACTGTAACGTTATACTTTAGGACCAAAATGTAGCCGTTTCTGTGTGAACATTTACAGACTTTACAGACTTTAGTGACTAGTGACAAACAGACTTTCTGTCATAAATCTGAATACTTGAGAAGGAAATAAACAATTCTGCCACACGAGTGAGATAAGACACACACACACACACACACACACTGTGTTTCTATGGACACAGAGAATACAATACTTTAGAATACGCTATCATTCATTCTCTTGTGTTTGTTTGATTGTTGACAGTTTTCCCTTTAACTACTGTCAATGAAAATAACTAAAGTCAATGTGAAAAGACTCTGTTACAGTGTCACCTACAGTCCTGTCATATGTACTACAGCGTTTTGAGTGGTTTCAGGAGGTTCCATGTGGACGGAGATATTTCCTGAAACAATGCCATCTTTGCAAAGAAAAAGATTGTTGTGTTATATGTGTGGGCATGGCCTAAAACAACTGCTAAAAGACAATGTAAGCATTTTCATAAGTTTTAATCGCTAAAGTTACCTTAAAAAATCCACGTTTTCCCTTAGCGACAACTGAATATATGACAGCTCTGTCATATAGTTTTTATAGTCAATTGAATATTCATTAAAGTAAACTGTGCACTTGGTATTGTTTTAAGAGGTGTGAAGGTTAGGGTGAAGTGACTCAGGGTTGTAACTCATATACTGTATGTGATCAAATGGAAATAGATCCTCTACTCATGCGTCCATGGTGGCTCCAAGAATATTCTGCTGGGGTCTCTGCACTCTCCCTCTCCCTCTCCCTCTCCCATGCGCACACACACACACACACACACACACACACACAGAGGAGAAAGTATGCATGCATGTGTCTTTGTGTGGACTGCAGGCCTGTTTGATTTCTCTGTGTGGATTGGATAATCCCGTAATCTCATAATGACATGCTGTGCAGATTTACTGATTGAACCTGTGAGGCAAATGGTTGTTGCCATGGCTGCTGGATAGAAGAGGAGAGTCAATCTTGTCAGAAGTCAGAAGTGTAGAACTACTTCCTGTTAATGCTAATGACATGGAAGGTGGGGAGCAGTGCAGGGGGCGTGGTCTGATAATGAAGGTTCTCAGTGAGACGACGAACCTGTCCGTCACTCACAACGCACTTCCTGTGGTGCAGACAGAAAGATGTAAAGATGATATCACAACAGCAAGCCTCACACAGGCTGGACAAGAGTGAAGCAAGCTGTGTGGCCCCTAAAATCATTATTATCTATATTATATGTTGGAGCCTAAGCTTGTTCTTCATGGGTAAGGCCTCTATATCTCCAGGTCCTGAACTGCCTTCCTACAGAGACACAGAGGAGCATCAGCTGTTAACCAGTCAGATTAAGGTTCTGTAAACTTTTCTTTGTGTTGGACTGCACACCCACACGTTTGTATTTTTTCTATCTTTGTTAACAGTTTGTATTTTGTTTTTATTTATGAATTCCCTTCTCAAGCCATGCAATCACATAGTGAGATAGTTTTCTTTGATCACTCTGTATGTTTGTGTCCTTGTTTCGCTGCTGAGTGCAGAGCTGCAGTGAAATGTCCCCCCCTGCTGTGAGTGTGTAGACAGGTCACATGGTGAGAGAAAGTCGGTATAAACGGTAAAATTCACAGACTGTCTGTGTCGAGTCTGTGTGGTTTACATTGCTGTAGAGGCAAGTGTTCGACCCAAGATCTGCAACCTCATGTTTATGTGTTTCTGGCGCCATCTTTGGTGGAGGCGTGCATCTACAGTCACTGCTACTGCGCATGCCTCCTCCACTTTGGAGTCAGAAGAAGGAGTGGCTTAGCTCAGCCAACCACGTCACTCCCCTCTCTTATCTTTACCTCCTGTTACACACACACACTGGTGTTTATAGCTTGTGTGGTTTAGATTTAGAAAGTGAAAATTGTTGATTTAAATGAATAGATTTTTGTTAAACATTAATGTTTAATTGATTTTTGTTATTTGGTTTAATAAATGATTACTTTTAATCACCTGAAGTAATGCTCTGTGTCTTTTGTACATGAATACTGTGACAGATGAGGGTTGAGAGAGTCAGTGCTCGGATTCATACCTTCAATACTGTTTAATTGGCATATTTGCATACTTTGATATCATAGTCAATTACATTGATTATTTAGACTGATTTTAAAATGCATAGATTGATTGTCTTTTCCCTGTTTAATCTTATTTCTTCTTATTATTATTATTTTTAATTTATCAATCAAATTATTGCCACTATTGTTGATCCCCAACATATATATATTATTATATATCTTATATTATTATCTGCTCTAATATAAGCCTCACATTTTTAATGGTACGATTTAGGCTAGCACATTTTCTCCAGGTTCTTTCTCTGGTTTCCTCCCACAGTCCATAAATGTGCAGAGGTTAATTGGACACTCGGTACAGTACAATCTGGAACGGTAAAGCCCAGGGGTCAGGCTTGCATTTCCACTGTTCTCAGTCATTTTCTGACTTAGACATTGAACGCAACACAGCAGACAACAGTGGAGAACATCCAGCAGCTCTGTTTTCTCCTGCTCAGTTGTGTTGAAGAGACACCGGTTGCATGTTTTCTGTCACCCAATCAGCTGACTTCATTACCAACCTGAACCAAACTGTACCAAACTGTACCAAACTGAACCAAACTGCACCAAACTGTACAAAACTGAACAAAAAACCAAATGAACCAAAAACTGCACCAAACTGAACAAAACTGAACACCAAAATGTACCAAAATGTACTCAAACTGTGTACCAAACTGAACCAAATGTACCAAACTGTACCAAACTGTACCAAACTGAACCAAACTGCACCAAACTGTACAAAACTGAACAAAAATGTACCAAAATGTACTAAACTGTACCAAACTGAACCAAACTGTACCAAACTGAACCAAAATGTACCAAAATGTACTAAACTGTACCAAACTGAACCAAACTGTACCAAACTGAACCAAAATGTACCAAAATGTACTAAACTGTACCAAACTGAACCAAACTGTACCAAACTGAACGTTCTACACAGCTAAAGACAAACAACAAACTAATGGCTGTTAACAGAAAAAAATCGGAAATCCTATCATCCTAATAGAGGTTGTGTTTTAATGTTTGTGTTGGGTTACAGAACTGTAGCATAATCTGTGCTTCATGTGTAAGTAGCCCTCTTATAGAGGCCTATATTTAGCACATGGTCGTGCCATATGGATTTGAGGGTATTATCCTATGATAAGCTTATCATCTCTTCATCAATTTGCACTCTTCATATGTGCTTGGCAGTCGCAGTGGTGCATCATGACAGGAAACATGCAGGGCCATTATTAACCATGAGAGTCAGACATCCAAGCTGTTCCATGTTCCACAGGTTGAAAGTTCCTCTTCGGTGCGCCAGGTACGTTTTCAACTGCTTTGTGCTCATGGATGTTTCTGGTGCTTGTGTGTCAGGGACCATGAGACTACACTGAGCTGATACAGGCTGCTTTTCATTTGAATTGTATAAATCCACATTATTTGCATGTGTGCAGAGAGAGGACAAGTCAGTTATTAATATAACCAGTACTTAGTCAGTTTTCAGTTATTTTGAAGTGTTTTGTTACTTCATCCCACAGTGTGAGTGAACTATTGTTTGTAGTGGCTCTGTGTGTCTGTCTGTTTGTGTTTCCACACTTGCCAATATGACCAACAGAGGCCGACAGAGGCTTGTTGCCTTGTTTCTAGTGTATTTCAGAATAACTTCAATGGTGTGCAGGCTTTTGTGGTGATTTTGAAATAAAGGTGTGTGTTTGAAGCTTCTGAAGCAACATTTGTTCCGGAGTTTTCTGTTACCAAGGCTTTTGGGATCAGTGAAGTAGTCTGATGAGTTCAGTTTGATGTATTAAAGGAAGCTCATTACTGAACTGCTTGTCAAGGCTGATACATGTAGTCAAACTTGTAGAGTAGTCATTGACATAAAGCTAAAGGCTAAAGACGGCTTGTGCTCTCTCTCTCTCTCACTGCCATAACTATCAAGATCCGCCCTTTAAACAATTTCCCCCCGGGGATTAATGAAGTATTCTGATTCTGATTCTATGGTGAGCTACTCACTCTCTTGACCAAAGTATAGTTTCTCTGTCTTATCATCACTTCTCTGAGAGTTTGGGAACAAAAGGCGTCCTGTGACCCTACTGTCTGTTAGCAGAAAATCAGCCTTGCAAGATCAGGGCCACCGACCCAGATTCTCCTGAATCGGGAGATATCGCCAAGTCTCGGCTCTCACAAGAAACACATGTCACCTGCTTCCATGCTTCATGTCACCACATACTGTACATACTAGCCAGGTAGCTGCTAAGCTCAAGTCAGTGATAGCAGAGAAAACTGTTGTCAGAGGAAGAGGAAATGACCCAAACCATCTTTTTTCAAATGGCGTGAATTGAAAAACACAGAAGAATAGAAAATGGACATGGATCCACAGCTTGTGTGCGCCGACTCCACTGGAAACAAATTCACATGGAAGGGAGGAGGGAGCATCAGTGGTGAGTTTTTACAACAGTGAGGATAAAGCGATAGACAATGGATGGATGTTTGCGGTGATGTCACGTAGTCCTGTAGGGGGTGCTCTGTAGAGAAGAGTACATTATGAATCGTCACAGTGAGTGATCAGGGCCATCCCTACAAACAAAACTCCTTCATCAGTTTTAATTAAACTGATGGAAACAGAGGATTCAATATTTGTTTCAGGGAACGCATGTATTCATGTATTCATGTGTTCATGTGTTCACGTGGAAGATGGCACCTGGCGAGCGGCAGCCTGTTGCAGCAGCGTTTTATTACCCAGCTCTGAGCCGAGTATGGTGCTACTGTATTTTTACAACCAGACTTGGATTATCATGACAAGGCTCACCTTTATGAGGGAAGAGCTACTGAAGTGTCGAGCCCACACCAGGCCACCGACAAGTGTCGGTGCAAAGACTTTGGAGACGGCTCATGGTGAATTTACGGGCTACAGCTGTGGTGACGTTCCTGCAGACAGCATGCCGACTGCACGCTCCAACAAAACCTGCTGTGATAAAACTGCACATTTCAGAGTGGCCAGCCTAACGCACTCCTGGTGCAATGCAAATGAGGTGGGATGGATTATCTCACTAACACAGATTTGTGAAAAATATTTGAGAGAAATGGTCATTTTGTGTAAATAAAAAAATGTTTTAGATCTTTGAGTTCAGCTCATGAAAAATGGCAGCAAAAACAAACAAAGTGTTGCGTTTCTATTTCTGCTCAGTAAATATACTTCACTGACATCATTCCACATGGATAAATATCATGATATAAATCAAATCAACTTTTTCTGTCAGGCTGGCTAAATAGTATCTGGATAATATATCTTTATAACCCAATATACTGTATGACATATATGTGGTTATAAAGCTGCACACAGTTTGTTTCTCTGGTCTCATGAGAAGTTTTCTTTTGAGAGGTTTGTGCTTCTCAAATAGACTGTAAATGATTAGGCTTAAGTTAAAGAAGTGTTGTTAAGTATCTTTTTAACTGTATAATTTTGTCGATTCCATGCATGTTTTAATCTATACATAATATTTAATTTATGATATTTAGTGTAATTTACAAGTGTATACACTATAGTAAATACGATGATTATCAATGGAAACGTCATCACAGATACTTTATTTTGATAGCGTAAGTTTTATTTTGGTTTTATTTTATACACTTAGTGCTTCACTTTGAATATGAAGGTGCTGTTGTGACCGTTTACTGCCCTCTAAGGTTAAATATAAACATAAAAACCTTACATCTCTATCAATAACAGTCAATAATGCTTAAAGCTGAGGGCCCCATAAAGGCTCGCGCCGCCCCTGCTGGTTGAATGGTTTAAAACAAACAAAGTCTTTGTCTGTTTGTGTGTTTGTGTGTTTTCTTAACATTTCGGAGATGCTTATGTAAGAGTTTAAATGTGTTAGTGGAGGTGGAGGCGTGAGGAGCGCGCGCGCAGGCTGCTGCTGCCTGTACACAGACAGACAGGCAGACAGACAGACAGACAGAGCATCATGTGGCTCAGAGCTGAAGGCTAAGAGCTGGAGCAGCGGCACAGCGAGCGAACGACACCACAGCTCCATGCGTCAACATGCCAACGTTCTCAGTCATGTATAAAGGAGCAGTGATCATCAGCAGGTAAACGTGTGTGTGTGTGCGCGTGCGCGCGCGCGCGTGTGTGTGTGTGTGTGTTCACACAGCTTCTGTGTGTCAAACAAACTGTAACGGGGTTCACGTTCACCTTAAGTTTAGATGACGTGAGGTTTGGTTTCGATCAGGTTATTCTGTGTGTGTGTGTGTGTGTGGGACTGTGTCTAATTGAAGTGTGGCTCGTGCAGCGCTCGCGAGCTAAGCTGGAAAACGCGGAGCTGCAGCTGACGGTGTGTGTGTGTGTGTTGTTTTACAGAATCATTAAAAACAAATTTTTGACAGTTTCAAATCAATAAAGACTTCGTGTGTATTTCAATCTTTAATCCAGATTAAAATGACTCTCTGTGACCCTGTGATGGACTGATGACCTGTCCAGGATGTCACCGGTCAGTGATTATCACTAAAGACAAAGTAAAGCACGTGTGTGTGTGTGTGTGTGTGTGTTCACCAGCCTGTAGGAGTTACAGTTACATACTGTCTACTGTCTCTACTTCATTTGCTTCCCTGCACTTTGACCTCTTCCTCTCCTAAATATCGTTATAATTTGATTGATGTTCGCCCCCTGCTGGTACAAAAACGTTCACAGTCCAGCTGGTTTGTTTGGGTCTGTGTGAATGTGGTTTTCATGTTTGTAGCCACTTTGTAGCCAGTGAAAATAATGCAGGGTTCACAGTGTGATGATCACACTGTGGATCATCCCTAAATGACTCTTGAACTCTGAATATATAATATTACTATGTAGGGAATATAAATTGCAGTTGAATAAAGGTAATACATGGTGTTATATTACAGAATGTCTTATATAACATCATTACAATAGTAACTGTTACTATCACGATAATAATCTAAGAAGCTGACGTATGAAAACTTGTCTGCACGACACAATCTGAGACCAGAACTTTGGAAGATGTGCTCTGTGTGTTTTTGTCCCACAGGACGTCCTGGTGTGTCTTTATGGAGAGAATATTACTGACACTAGGAGACTTTTTGTCTTGTTTTCGTTGTGCCATACCATAACCACATTCATAATCAGAAACAGATAAGATTGTTCTCTTAGTTTCCACAGAGTCACATCACTTTTCTGCTTGTGAAACATGTTGATGAACGTCTTGTGTATCGTTCATATCTCCATCTCTAACAGGACTCTGATGGGTCCGTACGGAGTAGACCGAGCTGTTCATTCCATGGAGTTCACAGACTGTGAGAATGGCCTGGGTAAGTCACACCGACAGTCCCAGGACTGTTTCATTTACTGGCTCGCTCTGATGTGGCCCTGCTGTGAATCCCCACATATCCAGTAGCGTACCGTGGGGTTTCAGTCGGGGCCTTCAGTAAAAAAAAAACAAAAAAAACACGCCATAGCGCACACGCACACCACTGAGGCTACTGCATCATTACCACCACATCTTCCGTTAAGTCACTCAGCAAACGCAATTTCACAAACCACTATATGACACAAAAACAAGCTTTTCACTTCTAAAAAAGACATATCCCACCATTCCGTAGAGCAGTGTATGGAAACCATTGCACAAAGAGACTCTTCAGCATTTAATAGTCGCTGTTCCACCGTGTCCTCACATCTTGTTGGAACCGTTTTATTGGTGTTCAAACTGATCTTGGACAGACTCTAATCGGGAGTAGACAGGCGCGTCTTTCGGGCGAAAACCAAAAATGCCTTTTTTTGCCGAAATGTTTTGTTAGCTGAATTTTGGGTGCATCTCTAGATGATTTGAGACTTTTGGGACGATTTGATATTAGCTCATATTAGTGTCAGGGACGGATCAACGTCCTTGTAAGAAAAGTATTGCACAATGTTATTCTGGATATAAATAAAATGAAATAGTTTGTTTCCCAGTAGCAGCTAACAAAAATGCATTCAATGACGCTGGTAAATTTCGTCACTTCTGTGGGATCTACGGGTGTTGAGCATAGAGGAGGAACCTTCAAGATGCATTCAAGAAACCCCTTAAATGTCATGATTTCTGCAAACATTTTTATTTTAACGTTTTTTTTAACATTATTACATAAACTACCAACTTTTTATGATCAAGCAAATAATCAAATACTCCTGCCCATCCCTGTTTACTAACACCATGTGCAGCTTACCTCATTATCCTCCATTATCGAGCTGTGGAGCCTGATTTTAAGTCACTGTGTTCACTGAAGTCCTACTTTTAAAGGGATTTTCTCTGCAGTCGGCAGAGTCCTTGTTTGTTTTTGCCGGGGAGGGGGAAGTGGGTCATGCAGCAAAGCCCTAACCCACTTAACACAGCTGTGTTGTTTATGTCTGCCCACGCAAGTACAAACGGCTTTTCTGCATTCAGACTGGAAACAGCATCCTATCATAAACTGTGCATTTAGTCTATTTCATTTCATTTGTTTTTCATTTTCAACCTGTGATATATTTAACCTGTCAATCATCACTGGTGACGCAAAGATATTTGACTTTGTGCCGATAGTCGATTTAGCATTATGTTATATAGTTGTTATATTTGTCGCAGCACCATTTCTTCGTTTTGCAAAATTATAAAAAATGTAAGTTGGAGAGGTGCAAGCGTATAAGTCGAGGAAGTTTTAGTCTGTCGTGTTTGTGTACTGTCATTCCTTTAGAAACATGAGTACGAGGACAGCAGCGATGCCTTTATTATGTGTTGATTAAATGATTACTAAAGTCATTTTGATACTCGATAAATCAAAAAAAGCTTCTTAAATGTGAATATTTCCTGATTTCTTTGCTCCATAAAACAAAGAAATCCTTCAGACTGAATCATTTTGATTTGTTCAGGTTTGAGTCAAACACTGATCAACATGTTTCAATATTTTCTTACATTTTATAGCACAAACAACTAGGGCTGGGTGATATTAGGGATGTCCCAATACAACTTTTTCACTTCCGATACAATACCGATATTGCAGCCTTAAGTAGTGGCTGATACCGATATTGATCCGATACGATATCAGCACGAATCATACGTACTTTTTTGACTTATTTTGTAGTGTGGAATGTTATAATAGGCTTGATCAAGTCATATTACTTCAAAAGAGATCAATAGTATGAGACCCATTTATTATTAACCAATGGGTTACATCAATTTCAACCTTCAACATAAGAATATTGGATTTTTTTTCATGTTAGTTTCATACAGTCTATAGTTAATTTCATCAGGAGGAAAGTACCAAGTGCTCATGGGGTTGTTTTCAGAGCACCCATGTTTCAGAGAACAACCCCCTTGTTTTCACTATTTTGGATTAGCCCAACCCACACAGGGTGAGTGACTCGTCCTTCAGGTAAGCCCGGGGACTGGCCCCACAGACGTACTTAGCTCTGTATGTGGAGGTTCAGGACACATTTAAAACTAAAGATGTTCCGATACCATTTTTTTCCCTCCCGATACCGATTTGTGCCGATACAGAGTATCGATACCGATACCAGTGTGTTATATAAAAAAAATATATCATACTACGCCTGCATGACTGTGATATGATTATCATTGGTGGTAAGGTTTGACTCAGGTTAAATCCTCTGTAAGACATGAACGAATACAGCAAATGGACACCATTTATTTTTACCAGTGATATGTTATTTCGTTTTTCAGCTTGTACGTTTGTTTTGACTCCAAACACCGCAGCACTAGCAGAGCTTCATGTTTCCATGATGACTTACTGGGAAAGGACGCGTGTGACATAATTTTGACTCCAGATTGTTAAAATGAGTCTCTGAACTAACGGTAAATTTTAAAAACAGAGGTATACATACGCATGACACAGGTACGCAGGTTAGTTGTAGCGCTGCTATTTTCGTTCAATAAACGGGCCGCTCCAGTTTGACTGTAGGCGTGCTAACGGAGCTAGCATAGCTAACAACGCTAACGGAGCTAACTGGTAAATACTGCCAAACCGCAGACATGATGAGCTAACGTTAGCTCCTTGTCTACAGGTGTCGGGTGATCAGTTCTTCTTCACACCTCTAAAACAGCGCAGCGCAACTGTTTCAAGAGCGGCAAAGAAGAACCATGTCAGCGCTAACAGAGCTCTAATAAGTGACGTGGTATCGGATCGGTGCATGGACTCCAGTACTCGCCGATACCGATGCCCACATATTTGGCAGTATCGGAGGCATTTCTGATACTGGTATCAGAATTGGAACTCTATTTAACACAAAGCTCTTGGGATGACTGGTTTCTAGGGTATAATTAACAAACGGCGCTGGATTATGAAATAATGTTGTTTTAGCAGCTCGCCTCAGGATGAGCGAGCATGGTGCTAATGGCTAACTCGAGCTTTCTGTGCAGCTTCGTAGACTCTGAAATAGCAGTAGCACACACGCTGTTGTTGTGATCACGTGGGCTCTATATGCAAGATTTTAGAGGCACTCCGATATAATCCGATATGCGTTTTTTGGCTGATATCGGACCGATATCCGATATCTATATCGTATCGGGACATCCCTAGGTGATATACCGGGAGTAAGAGTTATACCGGTATATTATATATTATTTTTATTTGCCTTGTGAACGCTGTTTAATAAAGCTGACCGCTTCTCTCTGAGCCTACAAGCCTAGTTCAGCTGCTCAGCCACGCCCCTTACATGTACGTACTACGTAGTGTTGTCCCAGTAGTGTTGTTGAGCAGAAAAAGAATAATGGCGCTGTTATTTTCCTAAATAAAATGTGTACTTTTACTCCGATACATTTTTATTAACCATCTTTGTTATTCGTTACTACAAAATAAAAGTTGAGCTGGTGACCTAATGCCTGTTTTTAGCTCCAAGTGGACTTAAAACACATCAGCGGCTTGTTGTTTACCGTGTCCGACACCGAGGCTCTGGTCTTTGGGTTTCTGTTGTACTCTCCGGACGGCGGGTTTCAGCTATCAGCTGAGCAGCCAACCGGTGAGCTAGCGAGCTCACACAGAAAAAACTTACTTTCGTCTGAATTAAAACAGTGTGACTAGAAGCTCCACAAACTCCAGAAGGTTAGTTTTAATATTGTTTGAAGTTATTCGTCTGTACCTATTATTATGCTAAGAGGCCACAATAAATGTCATATGGAGGTATGAGTTTTGGTCCATATCACCCAGCCCGACAAACAACTAATCAACTAGTGTATTAGTTAGTTAGTTTCCCGTGTTTCCTGCCACTGGTCACTGCACACATCACAACGACATTACATTTCAGTGCAAATGGCTGTGATCTGATTAAAGAAATGACTATCATGTATTGTAGGGGTGACCCCCCCCCCTCGAGTCAGCAGCGTCTCTGCTGTAGGGACGGGAAGATTGTTTGGGGGCGGGGTCATACTTAAAGGTACAGTGTGTACAAATGTGTTGGTGAAGTTTCATGTTGTCTCACCTCAACCTTACCTTACCTTTGTGTGTTGAGTGAGAACCTATGTAGCCTGATGGAAATATAAAAGAATTGATGTTCAATGAACCTATCAAACTGAGTATAATTATTCTATTTTCAGTTTCTGTCAAATAAGTTAAAGTTAGTTTTTATTAATCCCCTTAGGGAAAGTATTCCTCTGCATTTTGACCCATCCTAGAATTAGGAGCAGTGGGCTGCCACACTGAGTGGCGCCCGGGGAGCATTGGGGGTTGGGTACCTTGGGGTACCCCAGCCCTTTTTGGCCGGGTGGGGATTTGAACCGGCGACCCTCCGGTTACAAGTCAAGTTCCCTTTCCCCTTGGTCACAGGCTGCCCAAATAAACTAGTTTGACATCAATCTTCCACAGAGCCTGTAAGCAAGTCTGTGCAGAGCTACTTTGCATTTGCCTTCAGTTGTGTTCAAACCAAAACAAGGCTCAGTGTCCCTCTGCTGGAATACTTTTTATTGTTGAAAGTGTCAACGAAAGCATAAATGATCAGTTTGCGTGTTGGACCACAGTGTTGTAAAGTACACACACACAGTCAAGTATCCCTGGGCAACATGGTCGTGTTACTGTTGGATTAGTGTGAGTGAAAGCTGTGTCCAGCCTCTTATTCACTCACTCTCCTGCGTTCACCCTCTTGTCTTTCCTCTCTCTGTAAATGTGATGTTTTCTTTGTAATCTGCTGAACGTGTTTCTGTACATGTGACACCGACTGACAGAGCTTTCTCCAAGGGTTTTTGTGGAGTTTTTCCTCAGGACAGAGGGATCTAAGGACAGAGGGGTCTAAGGACAGATGGGTCTAAGGACAGATGGGTCTAAGGACAGAGGGTCTAAGGACAGATGGGTCTAAGGACTGAGGGTTATTTTCTCTTTGGTGTTTGTGCTACCTCTGTGTTGTGTGTAACTTTGTCTTGTTGGCCTTGTCTTTTGAGTGAAAGGTGAGGGGAGGGCAATTGTTCTTTTACATATTCAAATGTGAAACTAGACATTCCATAGTACCAATGCAGGCGATGCAGACTTGCTCAGACTGTGACTGGGGTCCCATTCATCCTGTTGTAAGTTGATGTACCATGATAATGACCTTGAAGACATTATTTGAATAAAAATCCTACATTTTTTTGTTTTAATGTATCAGATATCTATGCTGTGTTTCCATCATGATACAGTACAGTACTGTATAGTACAGTACAGTAAAGTATGGTTTGGAATGGTAAAGTCCTGGGTCAGGTTTCGATGCAGAACAGAACCTTTACTTGGTAAGGAGGGGTGAGCTGTGCCCGATGGCCACATAGTGGTGCGATTACAACAAACGAGGACATTGAACAAGGACAAGTGACAACAAAGGAGGGTGTCCAGCAGCTCTTCTTTAGGCTCAGTTTGGGGCACAAACTTTGTATGAGAATAGATTTCCATGACACATTTACAAAGAATGAAATGGAGTGACGTTTTTCTGTCGCCCCATCATGTTTTTGGCTTAGGACTTTGTGAGTGCAGCTGAATGCTGTCATTCCTGTCACTGTTCACTTCAGTCTGCTGTGTATTCTTCAGAGAACCACACTGAAGAAGCAGTTGCTGTTCTTTTATCTATTATCATGTAAGTAATCAATGAGTATGAGCTAATGTGCCCTCAGTGTGTTACAAGCAGGAAAATAACTACAAAATAAAATGTGGAGCTGGAAACAGGCAGCAGAACACAGAAGAAGCCAGAGGAAGGACCGAGATGAAGAACTTTAAAACCCCATTTTCCCAGCAGATGATAATTCACTTCAGACCCAATTAGTGTTAGTTGCCATTCTGTAGATACATCCCAGTTCCAGCCTAAAGCTAAACATCAAATACGACTTTTCCCAGAGAGGCATCAGTGAGACCTCTGATGGAATGTCTGTGGAAGATGATCAGAGATTACTTTTTGAACTGGACCAGATGACAAGGATTGAGGTGCATGGAGGATATGGAGGCACATACTCACAGAAACAGATTTCAGCCACTTGACAAAAGAGTTACCCTTTAACATTCATGAGATTAAAAAGAACATAAAGCAATAAAAGTATTATTCAATATTTATTTGAACAAATTACAGATTTCATAATAATTTAACCTTTGATTTTGGGCAGTTATTACTGGGTCCTCGTTCTTATTCAGGTTCAAGTCTCTTTCTGCTTTCTGTGTGTATGGCGTTTGCATGTTCTCACGTTAGTGTCCCGTACAGATCCAACACATGTGTTTTGGGCTGAGGTTGATGGGGACTTTAAATTGACTGTTGGTAGAAATGTATGATAGTCTGACCTGTAGGGCTGTAAAGTCCCGCTCGACTGGTCCATTAATCAGTCGATACGTTCTGGTTCGACTCAAATTCTGATAAGTCGACTCTTTGCCGTGTTAATTTCATAGAGTCTATGGTTAATTTGATTTCATCTGGAGGAATGTACCAAGTGCTAATGGGGGTGTTTTCAGAGCACCCCTGTTCCACAGATCACAGTGTGTTCTGAGAACACCACCCTTGTTTTCATTATTTTGGATTAGCCCAACCCACAGGAGACAGAAAGACTACAGAACGTGCGGTGGTTTTATTTCATGTTGAGCTACAGTCAGTCGTCCTCTAACATTCATATCACAGACGTCACAGTGTGGCAGCATTTTACAAAAATAGATGGTGATAAAAAAGTCAAACGTTTTCATATCACAGCTCGACTACAAACATATAATATAAACTTGCTAAGCTAACGTGTCTGTGTTATGTTGCTCTATCTGTTTTGAGTACATGATCATATCAGAATATGCATATTTCATGTTTTAGTCCAATAATCATGGATTGGTTTTATAACTGCTGGCGCACTCCCCCGCAACAAGGACAGCGATCTGTTTGTGTCCCAGCCATGAAGCTGAGCTCCTGTGTTCAGAGTCTCTGTGTGAGGACATGAGACAAATCATCTAAATGTTCCTCAACAATTGATGTTGCGCTGATATCAATGTAGTATAGTATAGTATAGTACATAGTATATTTTCAGAAATCATGCACTATGATATTGTGCAGATGCACGTGATGCAAACCGCTTTCAGAGCCGTCAGCCCCGCCCCCTCGACTAGTCAATTTATGAGTCGAAATGTCAGGGCTTCAGTCGACCAAGAATTTCTTTGGTTGATTACAGCCCTACTGACCTGTCTGTCCTGGACATGCCTGTGTCTCACCTCATGTCTGTTGGGATTAGCTCCAGATCTGCCACCCTCTACAGATAACATGAATGAAAACAATTCAGTCACTTATTTGTTGTAGTTGTGTAGTTTAACAATGACAGTTGACCACATGTGGTGAATCAACATGTTGACCACCTGAGTTTAACTAGCTTTGTTTAAATTGTGTGATTTAAACTTCCGTAAAGGAACCAGAGTGTAAGAGTAAGTGACCTCTAATAGTGAGACCAAGTGTACAGAGGACTGAATGTGGATTCATGAATGAACACAGAGACAGAGAGAGACTGACTCGTATGACCCTCCCAATCGTCTTCTGTCAGCAGTACACTCATACTCCTGATCAATGACCTTCCCCTCTCTTCCCTGTGACCACAATATTCAAAATCCCATCTGTTTCAGGTGATTAATATTCATTTATGCGCTCTTATTAGCATTTGTTCTATTTGGACATAAACGTCAACTCTCTGAGATGATAATAATACGGGTGATTTAGTTTAGCAATGTGACGTACAGGTAAAATCAAGGTGCAAAAATACTGTGTGCCAGGTTACAGCAACATGAATGTCATTAATGTCTGATTAATGCTAATGCTAAAGCCCCAGGTCAGGCTTCTGTTTCATTGACTTAGGAAGGAAGGGTGTGGCCACGTCACGTGGCATACACAACACGAGAGACAACAATGGAGGACATGCAGGGGTCTTGTTGTCCTGCTCGGCTGTCACAACAAGGCGTCAGGCTTTGAATGAGAGTAGACTGCAGGCTTTGCCTCGGAATATTTACACCGATCGCAATGGGGTGACGTTTTTCTGATGCCCAATCAACTGACTGTTGTGGGCGGTGGAGCCACACTGACCAAACCATGCCATTTCACTCTGGTAACCCAGGGGAAATGTGCCACAGAAAGGAATTGTTGGGGTTGGTTGTTTTGGTACTATTCCTAATAGGGATGTCCTGATCCGATATTGATATTGGATAATGGTCCGATATCAGCCAAAAAATTTTATCGGATTATATCAGACTGCCTCTAAAATCTCCGATATAAGCACTCCGATACAACCGTCCATTCCGCTCCAGCAGCGCCCGCTGTGATCACGTGGGCTCTGTGTGTTGGATGCATGTAGATCACATGATCACAACAACAGTGTGTGTGTGCTACTGCTATTTCTAAATAAACATGTTTCTTTAACCTCTGAAATCAGAGGCTACGAAGCAAGGTAGCCATTAGCACCACGCTAGCTCATCCTGAGGCGAGCTGCTAAAACAACATTATTTCATAAACCAGGTTAATGATTTTATTCAATATCATGGTGGGAATCTTACCTCACAATCCCATTACCATCTTGAAGGAAACAATTATGATTCTAATGTGATTCTAAAGTCATTAGATCATTGTATTTTAATGCAAATCTGTGTATTTAAAGAAAATGGAACAACATATTATTTCAAGGTAACCTTTGAGTTGTGATGAGCTTCATGTTTTCATCATGTTTCGCTGGTCGTTTGTTTGTGGTAACGTGACATCTATGTGTGAAACTAAAATACATCAACACAAACAACATGAGCAACAACGCTCATGTTGTTTGTGTTGATGTATTTTAGTTTCACACAGCGCTTCTTCCCCATACTTCATATAAACCAACATTTTTCCACATGTCAGCTTTTAATCCAGAAAATCCTTTTTACACTTTAGCGATAGCTCTTGCTAAGCTATCTTTGCTAAAGCTAATGAGATGACACAGTGGCATGTGTTGGGTGCCTGATCCCTGCTGAAAAAGAGAAACCATTAGGAATATTCTAATGGTTCGGTTTGTTTTTCTAATGGGATTCTATTATCTCCTACACAAATATACTCTTAATGGTTCCCAAAGGAGTCTAATGGTTCCTACAGGAGTCTAATAGTTCTTATAGGTACTAATGGTTCCTACTGGAGTCTAATGGTTCCTATAGGAGTCTAATGGTTCCTACTGGAGTCTAATGGTTCCTATAGGAGTCAGTGGTTCCTACAGGAGTCTAATGGTTCCTATTGGCATTTCTATACCAGTCTAATGGGTACTATACAGTGGTCACTACAGGGTGTAGTGGTCTCTAATGGTTGCTAATGTGATGGAGGTGATTTCTAGTGGGTCCTTGTGTAGGATATACAGTATGTTTGAAGATTGCAGTGTTCAGTGATTTCAGTGAACTGCTATGGAACAAAGATGATTTCTCTCACAATAAAGCACAAAGCAATGCATCCTGACATGGTGATACACTGATGCACATGGTTATATTTTCATCAAAATAATCAACGTTATCAGGGGGTTCGGAGCAGCCAAGATTCATCTTGTAACTGTGTTGTGTAGATGAGGCATGGGTGCAAGGCTCTGAAAGGGACCTTTCTGATTAGTTAGTTCTGATTAGTTCATTCTTGTTCCCAGGGAGTAAAGACACGTGTGTGACGGTCAAGGCACTTAATCCCACGTTGGTCCTGATTTCTGTGTGAATGGGTATGAGAGACATACATGAGAGACTTACAATTTTTTTGTGGAAGAGAGCAGCGACTGTGAGTGTGTGTGTAATACTGTTAACGTACACATACACACACTGTTGTCCATGTTGTATTGACTTCACTGCTGTTAAAAATGCTAACGTCCATTTTAAGGCAGTGTTACTTTGAATCTGGTGAAATCATCCTCTCACGGCACACATCTGAAAACACTTGCCTTTCATTTTTAAAATGGCCTGTTCGGCGTCTGTAGCACATGGCCTGATAATAATCCTAATAATAATATATTTATTTCCCATTATTCAAGACTTGGGACCAGCAGTACGAGTACACTGGTTGACTGGCAGGAAAAACATAAAAAAACTGTCTTCTCCTGACAGGAATTAAAGTGATCGGTGGAGTGAAGGAGCTGACGGGAGAGGAGTTTGGAGTCTATGTCAAACGGATTTTACCAGGTGGCCTTGCTTCAAGTGACGGTAAACAGGATTTCTCACCTGTCCCAGGTTTGCCTCTGTGACTTCAAAGTTAGATTTATTTTTATTAATCTCAAAAGAAATGTGTTTGATCAAAGTAGAAAGGTGATAAAAAGTTCTAACTGAACTGTGCTCAGTGATGTCAGTCCAGCCCATTTCTCCGACCTCTCACAGGGAACCTGCTGCCAGGGGACCAGATCTTGGAGGTGAATGGTGGAAGTCTCGTAGGAGTGACAAGTGAAAGGTAATCTCTCAGAAATGTCATTAAGAGTCCTTATGTTTGTTTGAAGACAACAGTGTTGCCAACTTAGTGACTTTGTCACTATATTTAGCACTTTTTCAGAAGAAAGCGACTATAGCGACAAATCTAGTGACTTTTTCTGGTGATATCAGAGACTTTGGGAGACTCTGACGTGAAAGCACGGACACACACACACACACACAATTTGTATTCAGCAAGTCAGGTGATGACGCCATTTAGTGACTTGCAGTGGCTCTCCTGACTGAGGAGTTGTCAGCAGTGGTAGACTGAGGTGGACTGAGGTGATGCTGGATTACCACAGGTCTTGTGTGTGTCTCTTTGTTTCACAGGGCTGTGGACATCTTGAGAGCAGCCTCTGCGACCAATCACATGCGACTTCTCATAGCCAGAGATGAGGAGGCAAAGTAAGTACTATTGGTGTGTTCCATTTGTGGTCAGAACTCGGAATTTCCGAGGTCGATGTGGGTTTCTCTGTAACTTTGTCCTTCTGCAGTTTTTGAAAGAGTAATGTGATTTTTGTGTGATGGGTAGTTGATCACCAGAGTTGGTAACAATCTACACACTTATGACATGACGTAGTACATTTTCTACAATCAATGTATATATCCGAGCAACAGCGTAACACATCAGGATGAATTTTGTCATGTTTAAGTAAGATGACAATAGTTATACAGTTAATGTTCTATACAGATCCAGTGAATCAAACCTAACAAATATTAAAAAGTGTTTAAAGCTCTCTGAGCACTTTTGTTATTTATAGATTCATTTTGCATCATTAATATGCTTTTTATTCAAACTACACGTTATTCAATATCAAAGAAAACACTTTTACTTTGAAATTCTGTGAAATCTCATCATGATCGTAGGTGGGTTATTATGTTATATTACAAGGGTTATATTTGGGCTGAGAATAATATAGTACAAGCAGGTTTGTTTGTGCTTTCCATGGTGTACCCACCTGTGTTTGTCCACTTTAAGCTCATGCCCTCTTAGTTCACTGTCCAAGCTACCTGAGTACTAAGCGGATATGGTTGGTTTCAGTAACATGGGCCCACATAGGAAGCCCATGAGGAACCATAGACAAGTCTATTCTGGAGCCAGGCCAAATACAAGCCTACAGGCCACATGGACCTGCTAGCAGGGGCGGTCACGTCACTCCTACGTCTGACTTCTGGGTTCCAGTGTAAATGGAAGGCAACTTAAGGGTCAGCTGCCAGCTTCGGAATCCACTCCAGACCACTTGAGTTTTAAGTGTGAGCTAATGACTACAAAGATGGTGGATTTGCGTAAATCCTCTGAGAGGAAACGGTGACACAGGCAGGATTTACACCTCAGCTGTTAGAGAAGACGCAGCCATTGTAACATAGCAGCATGTTTACATTAATGACAGCGTGGGACATGTCCTGTATGTCATGTACAGTATAATTACAGGATGATTATGTCTCTTACAGCATGTTTTCACGGGTTCTTCCTCAGTGGTGAGGAGTTTCCACCCCCTCAGCACTGCCCCTCGTTGTCTTTGTGTTGCATGCTAAAGGAGAGTCAGCAGGCCGAGGGAGGCAGAGAGCTTAACCCAGGGCAGAGCTGCTGACAGGATGAGCTGCATGTGCTAATCTGTGCTCTGTGCTTAAACTACCCTGCAGCCCACAGCAGAGGAGGCAGGGGGCTGCAGACGCCAGAGAATTATGCTTGTTGCTCTATAAATACATGTCAAACTAGCTTAGCACAGATAGAATGAAATGGAATCCATGCACTCAGCTGGTGCATCACACCAATACATGGAAGATTGTCAACAAACATTATATTTCTATGTTTTTCAAACCCAGTAACACCTCGAGTCCAAGTTGAGTGTTTTGGAAACCTCTGTATCCTCACTGTTGTTAATGATGTTAAGGGTAAAGTGAAACATCTGTAAGAGAAGCTGCTGACTTCATGTTGTTTTTCATACGATGACCTGGATGAAAGAAAGTCTACACAGAAGACATTGTAGGCAGGACGTCATGTTTTGTCAGGCAAGTTAGAGCGAGTGGAGCTAATGCGACATGAATAATGTATTTCACATTCTAATACAAATGAAAAGAGACACTGTGGTGGAGGAAGCAGCAGCAGCAGCAGCAGCAGCAGCAGCAGCAGCAGCAGCAGCAGCAGAGGAACGTCTCACATGTGTCACATTATGAAGTCTTCTTCATTGTTGTGATTATTTTCATTTCTGCCAGTGTGGAATGAATGAATGAATGAATGTGCTGTTGCTAGTACCTTTCACCCAGTCATCTGTCATGAACAATGTGTGTCCTTATTTACCATCATAATCATTATAATCATCTCACAATCACTGAATTCAAATCAACAACTACAGAGACATCATATTGCTGTGTTGGAGTTCAAGATCAAGATACTTTGTGCTGCAGTGCAAATAAGAATGTTTCTGCATCCTGTAGTTCTGAAACAAACAAACAAACATCCTGTAGTTCTGAAACAAACAAACAAACATCCTGTAGTTCTGAAACAAACAAACAAACATCCTGTAGTTCTGAAACAAACAAACAAACATCCTGTAGTTCTGAGACAAACAAACAAACATCCTGTAGTTCTGAAACAAACAAACATCCTGTAGTTCTGAAACAAACAAACATCCTGTAGTTCTGAAACAAACAAACATCCTGTAGTTCTGAAACACACAAACATCCTGTAGTTCTGAAACACACAAACATCCTGTAGTTCTGAAACAAACAAACAAACATCCTGTAGTTCTGAAACACACAAACAAACATCCTGTAGTTCTGAAACACACAAACAAACATCCTGTATTTTTGAAACAAACAAACAAACAAACCTGAAGCTCAGGTGAGTCAGTAACATGAACTTCATTCACTCAAAGGTCAGAATCTTTGCACACAGTGACTTTAAGTCTTGATGAGTTCACCTTAATGGGATTAAATTGTGAATAATACGAAATTGATGAACCTGCAGTAGAGAAGCAGCTCAGTTCATCCTCCTGCCTCCATGTTTGAAAACACTCACATGGAGGGAAGGTCAAAGGTCATATGCATCAGCCTCTAAGTGTGTTCAGTGTCAGGTTATGATGGACATTTTCCTGTTTATGAGATAAACAAAATATCAATCAACATATTAATGAAATATTGTGTTCAGGTTAAAGTTGTGTTTGAGTGAGTTGTCATCTTTACAGGTCCTTGAATGCAGCAGGATAAAGATTCATTTCACAATGTTTAACAGTTTTCTATTCATATTTTCTAAGGAGAGAATTTGCAGAGCTGATGGACAAATATGGATCTAATGGCAGCACAGGATCAACACGAAACTCTCCCATCCAGCAAGGTAGGAACGTCTGTGCACACACACACGTACACGCGCACACACACACACACGCGTGTAGGCTGTGTATTAACTATCTAAAGCAGTTGTAGGCTGTTTATTAACTATCTGATGCACTTGTAGGCTGTATATTAACTATTTAAAGCACTTGTAGGCTGTATATTAACTATCTAAAGCACTAGGCTGTATATTAACTATCTAAAGCACTTGTAGGCTGTATATTAACTATCTAAAGCACTTGTAGGCTGTATATTAACTATCTAAAGCACTTAGAGGCTGTATATTAACTATCTAAAGCACTTGTAGGGTGTATATTAACTATCTAAAGCACTTGTAGGCTGTATATTAACTCTAAAGCACTTAGAGGCTGTATATTAACTATCTAAAGCACTTATAGGCTGTATATTAACTATCTAAAGCACTTGTAGGGTGTATATTAACTATCTAAAGCACTTGTAGGGTGTATATTAACTATCTAAAGCACTTGTAGGATGTATATTAACCATCTAAAGCACTTGTAGGATGTATATTAACTATCTAAAGCACTTGTAGGCTGTATATTAACTATCTACTTAACTATCTAAAGCACTTGTAGGCTGGCTGTATATTAACTATCTAAAGCACTTATAGGCTGTATATTAACTATCTAAAGCACTTGTAGGGTGTATATTAACTATCTAAAGCACTTGTAGGGTGTATATTAACTATCTAAAGCACTTGTAGATGTATATTAACTATCTAAAGCACTTGTAGGCTGTATATTAACTATCTAATGCACTTGTAGGATGTATATTAACTATCTAAAGCACTTGTAGGCTGTATATTAACTATCTGATGCACTTAAAGGCTGTATATTAACTATCTAAAGCACTTGTAGGGTGTATATTAACTATCTAAAGCACTTGTAGGCTGTATATTAACTATCTGATGCACTTATAGGCTGTATATTAACTATCTAAAGCACTTATATGCTGTATATTAACTATCTAAAGCACTTGTAGGCTGTATATTAACTATCTAAAGCACTTGTAGGCTGTATATTAACTATCTAAAGCACTTGTAGGATGTATATTAACTATCTAAAGCACTTGTAGGATGTATATTAACTATCTAAAGCACTTGTAGGGTGTATATTAACTATTTAAAGCACTTGTAGGCTGTATATTAACTATCTAAAGCACTTGTAGGATGTATATTAACTATCTAAAGCACTTGTAGGCTGTATATTAACTATCTAAAGCACTTAGAGGCTGTATATTAACTATCTAAAGCAAGGCTGTATATTAACTATCTGATGCACTTAAAGGCTGTATATTAACTATCTAAAGCACTGTATATTAACTATCTAAAGCACTTGTAGGCTGTATATTAACTATCTGATGCACTTATAGGCTGTATATTAACTATCTAAAGCACTTGTAGGCTGTATATTAATGATATTAGTCTCATGAGCAGGCCCTCATGTGTAGGGTAAAGCAGTAGAAATGAATGAATGAATGTTTAAAAAGAGAAAAACAAGCAGCTGCATGCTGTTGCTGGCAGGTGACCTTGCTATGTCTGATGAGGCTTTAGTCTGCAGGGTAGATGGAGTAAGTCAGCCTTTAAAAATAGCTCATGACAGTGCACTCGTCCATCACTAGTGCCAACATCTGTTTCAGTGGGGAAGGAGGCGGACAGCTGGTACAGATTTGTCAACACTGGGTTTCATCACGTGAGGTGTGCGTGGAGGAGGAGGAGGAGGAGTGTGTTACATCATCATTAACTTAACCATCTTTCCATGACTTTTACATTACATTACATGTCATTTAGCAGATGCTTTTATCCAAAGCGACTTACAATGAGTGCATTTAAACATTTGGGTACAAACAAGAGCTATAAGTAAGTAAGAGCGTCAAGTAAACCAAACTATAAAGTGCTAGTCGAACTATAAAGTGCGATTTATAAGCAAGTGTTGTTGTTTAACTTTAAATACAGAGAGAGTGTCCGCCTCCCGAACCATCATTGGAAGCTGGTTCCACAGGAGAGGAGGAGCCTGGTAACTGAAGGCTCCGCCTCCCATTCTACTCTTACAGACTCTGGGAACCACAAGTAAACCTGTATTTTGTGACCTAAGTGGTCTATTAGGATGATAGGGTAAGACTAGGTCTTTCAGGTAAGAAGGGGCCTGACCATTAAGTGCTTTGTACGTGAGGAGGAGGATTTTAAATTGAATTCTAAACTGTGGGTGGAGCCAGTGTAGAGAAGCTAACACTGGAGTTATATACACTCTTATATCAGCATTCGTGCTGCAGCATTTTGAATTAACTGAAGGATTCTAACAGACTTGTTGGAACATCCTGATAATAAGGAGTTACAGTAATCTAATCTAGATTAACAAAAGCATGAACTAGTTTTTCAGCATCCTGTAAAGACAGAATGTTTCTAATTTTCATAATGTTCCGCAGGTGGAAGAAGGCTGTTCTGGAAATGAGTTTTATGTGTGAATCAAAAGACATTTCCTGGTCAAAAGTAACTCCAAGGTTCCTCACAGTGGAACTGGAAGCCATGGTGATGTCATCTAAAGTGACCATGTGATCAGAAAGTTTTTCTCTGAGGTGTTTAGGGCCGAGTATAAAAGTTTAAAAGTAGAAAGTTACAGGTCATCCAGGACTTAATGTCTCTGAGACATTCCTGGAGTTGAACAACCTGATTTATTTCATCCGGCCTCATTGATAAATATAGCTGTGTGTCATCTGCATAACAATGAAAGTGTATGTTATGCTTTCTAATAATGTTCCCTAGAGGAAGCATATATAAGGTAAAAAGTATAGGCCCAAGCACTGAGCCTTGTGGAACTCCACAATTAACTTTTGTTTGTAGTGAGGCTTTATCATTAACATGAACAAACTGGAATCTATCAGATAAGTATGATTTAAACCAGCAGAGGGCAGCACCTGTGATACCAAGAGTCTGCTCCAATCTCTGCAGTAGAATATCATGATCAATGGTGTCAAATGCAGCACTAAGATCTAACAGGACAAGTAAAGAAACTAGACCATTAACTGAGTTACTAACTTTAACTAGTGCTGTTTCTGTGCTATGGTTTAATCTAAAACCTGACTGAAAATCTTCAGAGAGGCCATTAATGTGCAAATATTCACATAATTATCGGTAATTAGCTAAAATATCGGGGTCAAGGGTCGCTTTTTTGAGAAGGGGTTTAATAACTGCTACTTTAAATGTTAGGGGCACATATCCAGTTAATAAGGATAGATTACGGATGTCGAAGGGGAGTTATTTGGACTTCTTCTTCTTTGTGCTTCAGTGGTTTCTGCCTCTCTAGCATGTATAGAAGACTTGGTTATATGCTGCAAGGTGTCATTCTATGTGGTATAGGTATATTATTTTGTCAGTGTGTAATGAACAGCATACCAGGGTATTCATCAGAAAGTCAGAAGCTAGAAGTTGAAATAACAGTGGCAAAAACAGAATGACTATGGAATCCAAAGGAAAATAAAGAAACTCAGAGTGACAATATTAATAATTATTCCTGACCATAACACACATTTTTAAATGGCACATACAATATCAAAAAGTCAGTTTTGTTGTTTTGATGAAACAGTTGCCACTTTTGTTTTCTTTTTAGTCCTAAACGACAAATTAAAGGTCCATTTAATTCTTCAGGATTTGTTAAAAACTTCTTTGTGGGATAGAGGTGTTTTATTTAAATTTTAGGGGAATTGGATTGTTGGATAAAATGTAAAAAAAAAATGTCTGTTTGGGATATTTGTAAGAGTTATTGTGCACCTTTAGACTCTCAAAAACAGCAACAATAATAATTTAAAAAGAAGTATAGAATTTGTGTGTTTGGTTCAGAGCAGTAAACATCTATCCATATCCATCATGTGCATTTGTTTTCAATGGAGCCGGCGAACACAGAATAAGAGGGAAGTCAGACACGAATGATTACCTTCACTGTGGTTTAAAGGTGACGATGTGGACCCACCCACCTACTGTACAAGCACACAGTGATGGACTGATGTCAGGTTTCCATATTCACTCCAAAAGCAAAACCTTTATCAGAGTTCAGTGCAGAAGTGTCACGACACTCGACACTAAAGTCTGGTGATTCATTTGGTGTTTGGTGGTCAGCACAGAGGGTTCTATTATTATAATTATTGTTTTTCTGTGGAGAGTCTCAGTGACATCGGGGCCGTCTGTGACTGAACACAGTGTTTACTGACGACATCTCCTTCATATATTAGCGTTCCCTTTGATGATAGCAGTGCTATGACACCACTGTTTCTGGGTTTTTATTACCATCAAATATTAGAACAGCATTTCTGCTCTAATATGCATCAAAAGTATTTAAAATGATAGACGCACACACACACACACACACTGATGCTGCGATCACTGTTAAGGTCACATGATAAAGGGTTTAAAAAAAGGGTTATTTAGCTATGCTCCTCCTCTTTAGCCTGTCACAATTATTGGTCCCAAGTAATCCCAAGTGTTTTGAATATTATTAAACTTAATCCAAACTTTGTCCTCCACATGAGGGTCACAGGGCGTTTTTAGACTGAACCAAACCAGGTCTTCTTTATCTTTGTAATCCCTGCTCTCTCTTTGATTTGTGTGTTTTCTGCTCATCTGAAGGCGGTCGCTGCCTGGAGAGCACCTCGTCTGGCTCGTCGTCTCGCTCTCAGAGTCCTTTGGCGTTGAGCCCGGCAGGCTCTCAGAACATGTACAACAATGGTGGTCCCATGCTGCGCTCCCTCAGGTCTGACATGACGCCACACACTGCTCTCACTTCAGTTCAATCCAAATCGCAACATACATGATCTCATATCATGGAGAGCAGAGAAACACAACAGTTCACACATGAGCAAACACTAGACATCAGTAGAGAGAAGAAGAAATCTCTGACAGAACCAGACTCACACATGTGCAGCATCTGCCTCGACCAGTTGGGGTGAAAGGAAAAATGGGGGACAGAGGAGAGGTGGGGGAGAGAAAGGACAAGAGGGAGATGAGTTAGAGACAGAAGAGAGAGACCAGGAGCAGATACACAACAACTGTATCAAGTTATAAGTTTATAGAGTCAATGATGACATGTTTATACAACTATGATGTCATTTACACTGATATCAACTTTAATTATAGCATCATAATAATGGTGATGATAAGTATGATAATAATAATGATAATAAAGTGAATTGCCTCACTGTTCTCCCCTTGTTCAGCACACATCTGTTGACTTGTTTTAATGTAATTACCTGAGGAAAGTTTATTTTTATATTTTTCACCCTGTGTGGTATATATGTCTCTGTGTTTTCAGTCACCCGGGTGAAGGAGTGATTCAGCTGCTCACTGTGGCACGATCCACTAGTTTTGGCATCACCATCGGAGGAGGCTCCAACAGGCCTGACGGCCCTGCTGTCTTCATCCAGGAGGTTCTGTCTGGAGGAGACTGTCACAGGGTGAGAACTGAACCTGAAGCACAAGTTACACAAAACACATCACTGTTATACACTATATGTGTGTGTGTGTGTGTGTGTGTGTATATATATACACATATATATATGTATATACGTATATATACATTTATATATGTATATATATATTCATATATAAATGTATATATATATATATATATATATACATACATACATATATACATATGAGTCTGAAAATATTAAAGTGGAACTTAAAAACTATGATATCTTATTAAATCACAGTGTTCAGCATGATCCACGTTTGTCTCTATGTGTCCCTGTGATGGACTGATCTGTGCAGGGTGTGATCCCTGTGACCCTCATGTGAGGATGAAGAGGTAGAAGATGGATGTTGTGATAAAACACAGGCTTGGTTCATCATGTTGTGATGAGAGGAACTACCTGAGATTCTAACTGTATTTCAGGATAAAAAGATGATTTCATCAATCAGACAGTATGGAAACCACAGGATGAACCTGCTGAGCCCTCACTGAGGATAACACCTAAGTGAGATGGATGCAGCATTGCAGCGAGGGACTGAAACAAACATGGTGGAGCAGGGAAACAGAGGGATGAGGAATATACTGCTGAGCCATGCAGTCTGACTGAGTCTGTCTCTGTGAGCTGCACAAACAGTGACAGCTACCTTCACCCACATCGTCACACACACACAATGACCATGATGTGACGGTCCTCAGCAGCAGACATGTCCATGTCCATGGACCATATCATTATTCTACAGTGATAAAAACAAGTCTTTGTTTCCCTTAAACACTAAGTATATGCAGGATTCCTCTGTTCCTGAAGGAAATTAGCATAGAGTGACAAATATTATTCATAATCCTGTTGAATATTTAGGAATTAAAGGTGGATCAAAGAAAACAACACTTTGGTGTCAGCACCGCTCTAAAGAGAAAGTCCCAGAATGCCACAGCAGACACACCACACCAAGTGTGAAGGTCAGCTGTCAAGGTCCAGGACTCTGCCCGAGGCATGAGTCTCAGCCTCCTGCTGCTGCTGCTGCTGCTGCTGCTGCTGCTGATATCACTAATATTATCATTTAACTGCAGCTTCACTTACGTACTAAAGACAGAAAACACTCACTTACTAACCCTAGCCCTGAAATTAGCCTCCTGTTTCATAAACCAGCAACCACCAATGCTCTCACAGCACTTTACATAGTAGCACAGAGACCTGTCAATATTAGAGAAAGAAGAGAAAGCAAACAGTTCACACCATCAGGGAGAAATCTCTGACAGATGTGCAGCATCTGCCTCAGCCGGTTGGGGTGAAAGGAAAGAAAGGAGGGATAGTTCTATATGGTTGTTACAGCCTCTTTATAGAAACAGTGGCTTCAAGGGGATGGATTTCTTCATCCATCGACAGTAACTACTACAACAACTCATATGTAACTTGTGTAATAAAGACATTTCACAGCCTTCTCTTGATGACATGAACAATTAATTTTCATTTTCACTGACCTTCACACACAAAATCCCCTGTAAACAGATGGTGAATGGTACAGATGCTAAAGCTAAGCTACAGGTCTCACTGTGGAGAGTATACAGCCATAAGGTGAATAAGGAAGAGAAGATGGACTGATAAATACAGCTTGTATTTAAGGATATTGTTTGGAACCACTTGCTTTTGGGTTCTTTGATCATTGACACCACGACCCTGGGTGAACCCAGCTGAGAACCAATCACTAACCTAACATGATACCTGAGAGAAGTGACATCTAACAGCCTGTGGATACATCCTACATTCAGCTGTTCAGCAGGAATACTTCCATCCCCCACCAGTAACTAAACTGTGTTGTCTGTGTGTCCCTCTTGTCTAGGACGGACGTCTGAGGCCTGGCGATCAGCTCATTGCCATTAACAAAGAGTCCTTGATAGGTGTTACCCAAGAGGAGGCCAAGAGCATGCTGAACAGAGTCAAACTCAGGTGCTCTGGTACTTGGTCACATTGTTTCTGAGTGTCTTAGGAACAGTTGGTGTTCATGTGTATTCTGTCTACAGCCAAGAACACTCGCTGGAGATCGCCTTCATTCCAGGGAAAGGACTTTTTCCAAGCAGCTCGTCTCTCCACAACGGAGTCCAGCGAGCCGCTGGGAACAGCTACAACTCTGCACGATTAAAAGTTCACATCAGATCACCCGAGGTAAGCTTGACTTCCTGCCAATGGACAGTGAACCAGGCTCTGGTTGTTAAAACCAGATCACTGATCTACTTTATACAGTAAGTGCTGATCATTGTATCATCTGTGACATCAGTCAGTGTATGTGTGTTTTCTATGCAGATTTGTACAGAGGAGCCAGCTCCAGGGTCCTCACTGTCTCCTGACATCTGCCCACCAGATATTCATATATCAGGTAGAATGCCTAACTACACACCTTCTCTCTCTCTCTCTCCCTCTCTCTCACCACTTCATTTTTGCCTGAATCATTTGATTACCGTTATATTCATTCAGAGAACACTGACACGTCACAATAAAAGCATGTGACACCATGTGTAAGGACTGAAGCACACAAAGTTCAACTTAACTTAGAACAAACTTTGTCTATTTGATGTGTTTACATACATGCGCTTTAACATCAGTAAGACGATGATTATTGTAAGTCACATTTCCCTCAAGTTTGAATGTGGGTGTCTGACACGAAGAGATCGTTGTGTTTAAGTTGCCAGGTATATACAGTATGCTGCTGGTTATACACTATACTGTATAACATATATATACTGTATGTCTATGTACTTGAATGGCATGGTCACCTTGGTTGCATGACTTATGGAGCTCTATGTTTAAGTCAAATCTCTCATTTACTAACTGTTTAACTGTCCAACTCTCAATGTTCACAGCAAGTTGGAAGGTTTGTTGTAGAGGAGAGCAGCAGCTCTGATATGAAGGCTCGGCTCAAAGCCACAGTCCCAATCCCTTTGTCCTGGATTAGCTCGGCTCAGGTGCTGTGACACTTGACTCCCAGGCAGGCTCCTATTGATTAGTTAAGCCAGTTGAAGCTGTGACAGATGTCAGCGTTTACATTGAGGTCAGCAGACACATCATGGATAATAACTCTCAGTGATAGAGAAGAAAAAGTGTATTTACACCTATTATTTTTTGTCTTATTTTTGGTTCTCATTTCCTTTTATTTCCATTTGTTTTAATGTGTATAGTTATATTTTTTGTATTTCAAGCTCGTTTTAGCACTTTGTTCAACCCTAATATCTCAAACACTTACAGTAAATGTGAAACTCACAGGTTCGGTAACCAGTGAAGGGCAGTGAGCTGTGATGTGGTTAAAAGTGTATCTGATTTGGTTTGTACCACTTTGATTATTTGAGCATCACATGGCATTTGTAACTCTGTCGTTGCAGACTTGGTGTACACTTGAGAGAAAATGTGCATTGTGCAAATGAGCAGTTTTTTTTTATTACAGAGAGTTATTATAAGTCCTGATGGCTGATGGCAGGAATGTCTTCCTGAATCTGTCCTTGTGACAGCAGAGCTGTCTGAATCTCTTGGAGAATGTGCTCTCCTGGGCCTGGAGGATGTGGTGGAGAGGATGATCGGTGTTATTCATGATGGAAAAAAATTTAACATCCTCCTCTCCACCACTGTTTCCACGGTGTCCTGTTTGCAGCCGATGATGGAGCCGGCCTTCTTTATCAGTTTGTTGAGTTTGTTAGTTTCACTGGCTCCATGCTGCTCCCCCAGCACACCACAGCAAAGAACAGTGCACTGGCCACAACAGACTGGTAAAATAACTCCAACATCTCGCTGCATACATCAAAGGATCGCAGCCTCCTCAGAAAGAAGAGCCTGCTCATCCCCTTCCTGTACACAGCACTGGTGTTAGCCATCCAGTCCAGTCTGTTGTTCAGCCTCACACCAAGGAATTTGTATTCCTCCGCCATCTCAATGACCTCCCCCAGTACCCTCAAAGGTTGTGGAGCTGTCCTCTTCCTCCTGAAGCCCACCACCATCTCCTTGGTCTTGGTCACATTCAGAATCAGGTGGCCCACTTCACAAAGTCAGCTACCACTGTCCTGTACTCCCCCTCCTGTCCATCTCTCATACACCCCACCACCGCAGAGTCATCGGAGAACTTCTGCAAGTGGCATGACACAGAGTCATATTTAAAGTCTGAGGTGTATATGGTGAACAGGAAGGGGGACAGTACAGTTCCCTGTGGGGCTCCTACATCACTAACCACCACATCAGACAAACCACAACCCAGTTGGACAAACTGAGGTCTGCCTGTCTGGTAGTCAGTGATCCAGGAGATGGTGGGCATGTCCACCCCCACCACCTGCAACTTCTCTCCCAGTAACAGTGGCTGGATGGTGTTGAAAGCACTGGAGAAATCAAAGCAAGTGATTCTCACAGAGGGACTGAGCTCGATGCAGCAGATAGATGAGGGTGTCATCCACCCCCAGGTTGGGCTGATAGGCAAATTGAAGTGGGTCTAGTGAGGACTTTACCTGCGGTCTGAGGTGGGCCAAGACCAGCAGCTCCAGCACCTTCATCACATGGGACGTCAGAGCCACTGGGCGGTGGTCCCTGGGTTCACATGATGCTGATGACTTTGTCTTGGGGACAGGAACCAGGCATGATGTCTTCCATAGCACTGGGACCATCCCCTGTTGGAGGCTCAGGTTGAAGAGGTGCTGCAGGATCACAGCCAGCTGGGTAGCACAAGCCCTCAGTAGCCTGGGGCTGTTAACGTTCCTATTGCTGCTAGATGATGGCAGCAATACAAGCACTTTATCTCCCAGTGAAAACTGTCTAAGTTTTGCCCCTCTGTTGTACAGATGCTGTTGACATTCCTGGGCCTGGAGCAAATTCGCCCGTGATAACTGACCCAGTGAATGGAGTTTTGCCCACAGGTCCAGGACGTACTGTATCTCGTTTTTGCTGGTGCTTGGACCCGCCTCCCAGTTTTCCTTAACCAGGTTCAAGACACCCCGAGGTTTTCTGCCAAACAGGAGTTCAAAGGGAGAAAATCCCATTGGAGTCCTGGGGAACCTCCCGCACCGCAAACAACAGAGGGTCCAACCATTTATCCCAGTTACGGCTATTCTCGTGCACAAACTTACGAATCATGTTCTTTAGTGTCTTGTCAAACCGCTCTACCAGGCTGTCGGTCTGGGGATGGTAGACACTAGTCCAGATTGAGCGGACACCCAGTAATTTGTATAGCTTGCGTAGTGTACGTGACATAAATGATGTGCCCTGATCAGTCAGGATCTCTTTAGGGATCCCAACTCGGGAGATAACTTGAAAAAAGTGCCTGTGCAACACTCTTCGCAGAGATATTGCGCAGGGGCACTGCCTTGGGATAGCGCATTGCATAGTTCACTAGGACTAACACAAAGCCATATCCCTGTGCGCTCCGGTCTAATGGCCCGATAAGGTCCATGGCAATTCTATCAAAAAGGACCTCAATTAGTGGTAGCGGACGCAACAACGCTTTTGGGGTGGCCAGTGGATTGACCAGCTGGCATTCACGGCAGAATGCACACCACCGACTTATATCCGCCCGAATGCCGATGTGAGCTTCACCACCCACAGCATATTCAGAGGAGGAAGGAAGAGTCAGCTGGTGGTGGAAAATAATGCATTATTGTCCCAAAAGAAAACATCCACCAAAGACAATTCCACGTATGTCACCGCAGTCGCTCTGAGAGTGTGCCTGCGTTCTTCACCCAGTGGACCCAGCCTACCTGCAAGACACCAGAACCAGGTTTCAAATGTGCTTATATAGCTGACTGATTACCTGATTCTATGCAGTTGTCTGATCACCCGCCGCTCTAACCATACCCCACTGCCACAGGCAGTTTTCAGGCTGATGGGTACAGTACCGAGTTGGAGAGATGAATTAACCATGTCTCGAATTTGGCAGCAGACAGAGAGAAGGCAGGCTTTGACCAAAGCCGGGGGCATAGGGTCAAGAGAGCATGTGGAGGCCTTCGCCTTGGTGACCAACTCAGCAATATAGATGGTATCAACTGGATTAAGGGAGGAAAGGGAAGTAGAAGAGACAGGGGACGTTACATCCTGGGACAAAGACACCCAGGTGGTAGAGGGAGATGATTGTAGCTGCTGGTGGACAGACTCAACCTTAGCCTGAAAAAAGTCCTGGAACTCGAAGCAAGTCAGGTCAGAGGGGGGTGAGGGGCAGTAGGGGCAGTCTGGTAATGGTGGAGAATAATGCCCCGGGGTGGTTTTGCTGGGACCTAACAACAGTCAAGTAGTATTGAGTTCTAGCCAGGGAGAGAGCATCATTGTAGGAGCTGACTCTTTGAAAGCCAGCTGGTGGACAGTGAGGCCAATTTTTCTGTAAAGCCTCTCTAGCCGCCAGACAGTGGCTTTCATAGAGCGAAGTTCAGTGGTGAACCAAGGTGCAGGACGAGTGAACGAAACAGTCAGGACTTTCAGAAAAGCAAGAGAGTCCAGGCTGCAGGATAAGGCCGCATTGTAGCAGGCGACCATGTCATCAAGTGAGGAAATGGAGGAATCTAAGTCCAAGATAGAAGTAGAATATCATTTGCATATAAAGGGACCAGGCACAAAACTGAGCATTCTGAAAAGGGCTGTTTTGGCAGGGTTATTGAACTGCTATGGTGCTTCATCCTTATGGTATTTTGACCAAAGCATGTCCCAGACATGTTCATTAGGACACCAGGGAACTATTTTAACTTGGTGAAATAAGGTATAATATGTCCCTTTAATGCATTTAAATCACCATGGATACTTGACAGAAGTGTATTGTTATGCAGAGCAATATTTATGCATTTTTAAATAAAAAAGACTCAAGTCACTGAGCTAACACTATAGATCAGTGAGAGCCGTTAGAATACAGAGCTATTTAACAATGTTTGGAACTCAATCACTGCACAGACAGCAGCTTTACAGATTATCATATTAGTCACAGATGTGTTGGTGTTGGTGCTGGTGCTGGTGCTGGTGTGGTGCTGGTGCTAGTGCTGGTGTTGGTGCTGGTGCTGGTGGTGCTGGTGCTGGTGGTGGTGCTGGTGCTGGTCAGGACAAGCGGGACATGGAGGTTAGAGAATCAGCTCATGTGCTTGTGTGCAGACACTCGCTGTCATACGAATGTGGGACAAACAAATTCATCAAGTTAATATTAAGCACTGTCTGTCTGTCTGTCTGCCTGACCCACCCCACCTCTCTCATCTATTTAATCATCCACCTTTCCCCCACTCCTCTCCTTTTTAATCATCTGCCCTTCACCACACATCCCTCATTCACCCACTCCTCCCGTCACCATGACTCCCCACATCCACCAAATCCATCTGTCTGTCCCTCTGATATTACAGATTATCTAATGATATTTTTCCCTCTGTTGTTTACTCGATAGATAGACAGACAGAGAGACAGACAGATGGTGAAGTAATATGAGATTAAAGCCAAATATGCATTTAGAAAATGAAATATAAAATAAGATATAGGTGTACCGTGGCCTTTATTTCCCCGTTGTCTTCTTCATCTTCTTCTTTTTCTGCCCTCTAGATTCAACCAGCCAACGGTCACCAACGGCAACCAAACCCAAGATCACACTGGACCCCCACATACGCCTCAAATCAGACAAGTTAGACTTGGTAAGTGAAGTCGAACGTCTTTACCATAATCCCTTGTTTAAGGGTTAGGTCAGATTAAAGCACAGCACTCTGATGATACTCCAGCGCACACAGTAAAAATGAGGGGGAATAATGGAGTAATCATTTGTTGTGTTCTACACAGAGGAAAGGTCCCGGCTGTGTTAGGTCAGCTTTATGGTTGCAAAGGGACGGAGCTCCCCAGTACATTCCAGAAACCTTTCATCAGAACATTAGCTTTAAACTAGCCATGAGAATTATGGGAATGAATGAGAATAACTTGAAGAAAATGTGTCATATACAAATATAAACATATGACACACAACTAACAAAACAAGTTAGTTATCGTCACTTGAAGTCACTTTACCTGTTATTCTACAGCCATTCTATTTATTATTCAGTTATATTTACTGTCATAGAACTTAAAGGTTATATTACTTAATGAGCACATACTTAGGTCGTGTAAATGTTTCATATTAAGGTATACTTGTTCTGCTGCTAATTTTGGGTTTTAGTCCTAATACTTATTTTGTCCCTGAGTGTTATTTTAATTCTGAACGAGCAAATGAAACACATGGAAGTTTAAAAAGTATTGTGGTTCTGATGTGGATTAACCCAGAGCTATGATAATAAGTACATGGTCTGTATTTATGTAGCACTTTCTTATCTTGATGACCATTCACATTCATTCACACTCACACACTCATTCACAGTCATTCAGTCATTCACACTCATTCACACGCACACACTCACTCATTCACACTCATTCACACCCACACACAGTCATTCAGTCATTCACACTCATTCACACTCTCACACACACTCATTTACACGCACACACTCATTCATTCACACCCACACAAAGTCATTCACACTCATTCACACTCATTCATACACATTCATTCAGTCATTCACACTCATTCACACTAATGCTTAATCTACGTGCTACTGTGTCTCTGTATCACACAGGCCTTGTCTTTCCTCGGGTTGGACGTCACCGAAGAAAAGAGGAAGAAGTTGAGACAGGAACTGACCACAGACCCACAAGGCACTGTGGCCTATGGAGGTAAAACACACATGCACACCACGCACGCGCACACACACACGCACACACACACACACACACACACCGCACACACATACACACACACACACGCTACGCACACACACACACACACACACATCCCACTGAAGCGGAGTTCCCGTAAAAGACGTTTCATAAATCCCAGACTTTGTGTCTTTTGTGTCATAAATGAAGCCCCAGGTTTTTCACAGTTGAATGAGCTCAATAATTGAACTCCACACACAACTCATGATTCAGTCACACAGAATCAGCAGCATGCTTGTTGTGACTCTGCTACACGTACTTGTAAAGGATTTACATTTAAAAACAGTGATTGATCTGCACTTTGAGCCAGTGCATCCATCCCTCGATGTGGAACACAACTGTAAGTCATGATAAATTAGAATGATCACAGTGTTGATTTAAGGCACACAGACACAAACAGTAGTAACAATAGTGAAGGTAATGATGGGTTTATTGTGTCTTAGTGGAACACTTGTGTCTGTTGATGGGTTTCAGATTTTGTGGAGGCCATTCGGAGCATCTTCCAGGAGAACCTGGAGGAGCTGGCTTTAGGGGAGGCTCCCTTCATGTTCTCTTACCATGAAGCAGCCAGCCTGCTGGACACGTCTGCCTTTCATTCACCTGTAAGCACGGCTCAGTCTGCAGGAAGGAACGCACTTTAAACATGGTCACACACACAAACTCAGCTGTCACTCTGTGTGTGTGTGTGTGATTGTGTGTGATTGTGTGTGCAGACATATGAATCAGAGTGCAGCTACAGCAGTGAGGATATGGACCAGTTTCAGACAGAGGTGAAGCAGCTGCACACCCAGATGAAGCAGCTAAAGGTGAACACACACACACACGCACTCACACACACAGGTGCACACACGACACACACACACACACACACACACACACACACACACACACACACACACACACACACACACACACCACACACACACACACACACATGCACACAAACACACGCACACACACTCACACACACACACACAACGCATCACACACACACACAACACACACACACACACACACACACACTGCTGTTAATTCATAGAGTTTTCTAGTTTGTTTGTGTTGAGCTCCCTCTTGTGGTCATTACTGGCTAAGCTGGTGTGCAAATCAGCATTTTATGTTGTGCCTCATTTATAAAGTTGGAGGTCCTGGGTGTGTGTGTGTGTGTGTGTGTGTGTGTGTGCATGTGTGTGTGTGTGTAGGGTTGGTATGAGGATAATAATAAACACTGAGAGTGACGTTCAGCTGCTGTGGTCCCCACCAAAGTGTTTGAGAACAGAGAATGTTAGTGTGTGTGTTCTAAACTTGGAAGAATGATTTTATTGTTGCAGTGTTTCGGTCCTTGACTTTCATCATAAACAGTGAAATTACACTTTTTTTACATTCATATATGTTAATAATAGTAATAGTAAAGTCAAAAACAGGGTATAAAATTAAAATTGAAAAAAGCAGATAATGAGATGAAAAAAGTTGATGACAAAGTGAAGCTGGTGTCTCATCTGTCTCTGTGGGCTACAGGTGATGCTGAAGGACATGGAGCACAGCAAGAAGACCCTGGAGGAGGAGCTGCAGAAGACCACAGAGGTGAAAGACCGTGGAAGTGACACAATAAGCAGGCTGTTCTAGAACTACATCATCGTCATTATTATTATTCACCTTCACAGAGAGCGTGTCTGACTGTGGAGGAGAACCTGCGTCTGAAGAGTCGCCTGCAGGCAGCGGAGGCTGACGTGGTGCAGAGGCCGAGCAGCAGCGCCGAGCAGGACTATGAGGAGGTGATCCAGCTGCTGGAAGCTGAGATCAGAGACCTGAAGAGCCAGCTGGTCACCACGAGGCAAGCAGACGCAGAGGACACCGCCAAGGTGACGCCCACACTGATCAGTTCACTGTCAGCTCCACATACACACACATTATCTCTGTATCCTTGTTCTACTGATGGAATGGTGGGTGGGGCTTAAGCCTCATTACTGCCACCTACAGTGTGGATAAATGTAAAATACTTAGAAACATAGAAATCTCTACATTGCTGTAATATATGTATTTTATATATTAAATATATATATATATAATATAATATTCAACATTAATATCAAGTTAAAATAAATAAATATGTGTGTGTCTAAGGGGGGAGGTGCTGGAGGTGAACAGGAGTCTGAAGACCACTGACTGTCAGCTGAAGAGGTCAGAGCTGAGCACGACAAACATGCATACATATATACATATATCTATATATCTGTATGTACATGTATATACATATACATGTACATATATATATACATATATATGTACATACAGTATGTATGTACATATATACATATATACGTATATGTATATATGTACATACATATATCTATATATCTGTATGTACATATATACATATACATGTACATATGTATACATATATATGTACATACATGTACTTACATATATATGTAAGTACATATATACATATATATGTATATCTGTATGTACATATATACATATATATATATGGAGAGAGAGAGAGATTTGTGGTTATTCACAGTGTCCAGATTAAAATGAGCCTCATGTCTGTGTTGAAGTGTTAAATCCACTTGCTGTAATCACCACAGACACACACAGCACTGTGGTTTGATTGGATGCTGGTGTTTGTTGTGATGCTGGGAACGTGAGTGTGTGTGTGTGTGTGTGGGTTCATCAGCCTCCACCTGTTGATAGGTTAACATCCACACACAAAGACTAAATATGTCGCCTCTAACATCAGTGTTTCTCCTTCACCTGGATCAGGATATTCTAATCAAAGGTGTTGTAATTGGACCTAAAACATGTGTGTGAGCAGTCAGAGAGGAGGAGGAGAGGGAAGTGGTCTGGGTTTATAGACCTAATGTGAAACTGATTCACTGTGATGATCATGTGAGCAGATCTGATGTTGAAGCTTCTTTTCCTTCTGCTTTTATTTGATGTTTTCCTTTGATTCAGATAAGTGAACAATGTTATCTCTCTCTTTAGAATGTCCACAGTGCTGACCACACCTAGTCTGTTTGGAGGAGAAGGAGGGTAAGAGACCGCTGATTCACATGAGTCCTGAGTCCAGGGTGGACCAGGGTAACTGACCCATGCTCACGCACATTTACAGGAGAGACGAGAACTGTGTCTGTGACTCTGAAGAAGCAGAGACCGTTGACGGCTTACACACACACACACACACAGCAGATTAAAGTGTAACTTGTGTATAAGAGTAAGTGTCATCATGTTATTTGTTGATCCAGGTGCAAATATTGAAAAGAAACAATTCTACTGCCTCTATGATCAAACACTAGCTACTGGCTTTGTTAGTCCACTCTATTGTCATTTTTTGTCCAACCAGCAAGAGGCTAATTGCTGCAGACTCCTCCCCCTTTTTGAACACCTGAGCTGTCTCTCTGTCCTTCTCTGGTGTGAGTGACTGAGAGTCTCGTCTCACTGAACATTACTGTTTAATAGTGTGTCCTCAAGGGTGTGAACTGTGTGTGTGTGTGTGTGTGCATGTTGTGATAAATGTGTCCTCACCTGAGCACAGATCACTCAATCAAAGAATCAATCAATGAAACTGAAGTTGAGTGGGCGCCATGTTTGAGGGCAGGGTGGAGCCACGTAGTCACAGTGAGGGAATGTAGCAGCGGCTGCACGGATCTGTGTGGCTGCATATTTCATGGCTGTTAAACCTGTAGAGCGAGACTCCTGTCACTGACACACGCCCTTCACCCTGATACGAGAGAGCAAAGAACTCAGAGAATAGTTTTCTCATTCAGTCGTGGAGATTTACACAATGTTGGTGCATCAGATGCAATAAAATAACAGGATTTTCCAGTGGCAATGTCTTATTTATACTAGATAATCCACATAAGTCTCCAGTCTGCACACAGAGCACTTTCTCTGGGTTCTCCAGTTTCCTCCCAAAGTCCAAATCCATGGCTGTGATCTGTCCTGTCAGGTGGGATTAGCTCCAGCATCTCCCACAACCACATGTGGAGGATAAAGCGGTAGACAATGAATGAATGAATGAATGAATGAATGAATGGGCAACATTAGCCTCAATCAATAACAACATTTGTGATGATATTTGACATCATTTCAAATTAAAAGTGTTTGTTTGAATGCATGACGATTTATACACAATAAAAACCATGCAAATATCAAGAGAGTAAGTTTAAATATCAAAGAACATTTAAAGGTGTTTAAGAAGAAGTCTGACTGTCTGTTTAACACTTTTATTTATGCATGTTTTAGCAAACACTGGCAACAATTGGATATTTTTACAGGAAAGTGTTTCATGTAGTGTAAAGTGAGCTAAATCTGCATTTTGCTAAGAGGGCACACAAGCAAAGAAAGAGGGTGCAGCAGCGCCCCCTGTTAATATATATATATATATATATGTATATAACAACAGGACAACAGTACACACTATAAAATATAGTATATACAAACTATCCAGCTCCTCCCTGTGCAACAATGTGTTTAATGCTCCATACCTGTGTCATACCTGTGTCATACCTGTCATACCTGTCATACCAGCGGTGAAGCCACCTCCTCCAGGTGTAGTAAAACTCCGCTGACACACCCAGGTCACACCTCCCTGTGGAATGTGGGCAGCAGGACACCTGACACATGCGTTTCTGTCACACCTGTGTGTATCAAGTGTGTTTATGTTGCTGTGACACAAATCTGTACACATATGTGTGGATCGTGTGAAATGACTGGTGCTTCCTCTCTGTGTTGATGACATGTCACATGTCAGTATGTCAGTTCATTACAGACCAGAGACCAGTGTGACTCTTGAATGATTGCATGTCACTAATCTCAGCTAAAGAACGATTAGGCGTTGATAAACTAAGGTCGTGTAAATATCACGCCCCTGTGTGCAGCAGTCACAGACCTGGAGGTTAGGATCATAGGTCATTTATCTGATCTGGAGTTCAGTGGAATGTTTTGGTTTTTTTAAGCTTTACTTGTTAAACACGAGTCAAGGCTTTTCTGTTTTATGTCAAAGCAGCTGCTGCCTCTGGATACGCAGTGGTTTACTGAAGCTATGTTTCCACTCGCTGGAAACTCTTCAGTTTTCTTGTGTTGCCATTAAGAACATATCCCACATAAGCAGCAACATAATGCTGCTTGTTTTTTTGGCACCCTTCCTTTGGGCTACCACAGTAAAATGGTCCAGTACGGTGGCTCCACCCATCAGCTTAAATCTAAAAACAGTTAAACCTGTAGACTAACGTCAAACAAAGCTTGACAAACAGCCACAAACTGAGCTGCTGGACGTCCTCCTTTGTTGTCTGTTGTGTCGCGTTAACGTCGTTCATGTCCGTCACACCTGTGTGACGTCATGCTACGTGGCTAACTGACGCAGCACAGCCCGCTGTTTGCATGAGTTCTGCACGACTTTGTCTTTGTGTGTGTGTGTGTGTGTGTGTGTGTGACTGGACCTCACCCCAGAACCAGAGTGAAATGAAATGTCATTTTTATAAGCAAACCTTTGTAACCTGGTGACATGTTAGCATTTATTTGAAGTGTTTTATTACATTTTAGGATCAGACACAAATGATTTTTTATTCCACTCTTTAATGATGATTATCTTTCGTTGCTCATAGTATTTATTTTATTTATTTTAATGTACTGATCTGTTTCATTACAAATAAGATTTTATATTTGGGCTGTTTGTGAGTTCCAGGATAGCGTTTCCTCACTTCCTTTCCTAGCGTCCTTCTCTTCATCATGACTGTTGTGATGCAGAGCAGTTTTTATCTGTCAGGCACAGAGTTCCACTCCCTTGAATGAAATAAAGTTTGACTGATTCTGTAATGTTTGCATGAGATTGATGTTATTCCAGCGTTGGAGGACTCCTGTTATACTGTATAAGACTTATAATATATTATATATAATATAATAATTAATAAACCAAGACTTAAACTTCAGGAGAATGACTTGAACATTTCATTTTTACAGCACTGGACGCTCACTTTTATGAGCCTGTGTACAGACCTGTCATTACGTCACGTGCTGGAGCTGTCTTTGAATCAGTGATGAAAAGTTGACTGTTCTTGATGCTTGAGACTCGTCTGTGTGAGTCAGAGCCACCTCGGACTTGTTCACAGCTCAAATGAACTTGTGTGCTCTTGTTAAGAGTGTTCCACCCAGCACAGTTATTCTGCACCACTGAGAGGGAGGAACCCTCGAGGGAGACCAGCACGACTCTCTGCAGCTTCCAGACTTGGAGAGAGAAACTCCACAGTGCTGTGTGTGTGTGTATGTGTGAGCAGATGAGCATCATGTCCACTTCTTCTCCTCATTTCTCACTGAGGTCACATTCAGGAGCACCGCAGAGCTGTTCACAGACTAAACTGTCCCCCTTCACCTCAGCAGCAGCAGCAGAGTTCCAGCCTCTCTGGATGAATGAAACATGCCCTCACTCATGATCAGAATGCTGCTGGACTCGTTTCACAGAGCACACATTCCAGCCCACTGGACTCCACCCTCCTGGAATGCTTCACCTGTCATCACAAAGACAGACGACCTTTGTCTCGGGAGTATTGTTGCTGTTACGATGAGAAACTAATGACAATAAATACAACTTTCAGTGAGGATCAGTTCACTGAGAATGCACTAAAGTTTCTGTTGCCCTGAAACACAATAAAAAAAGGTCTAAGGGCAAGAACATCTCCAAACAACAGCCTTGTGTTTTGGTGTAGACTTCTTGGACTAAAGTATGATGTCATAGTCCCGCCGCTCTCTTTGTTCTCCCGTGTCGTTGACTTTTTAGAATGCTTTGCTTCTCTTCACTAAATGTCTGTAAGATAACTGTTAGCATGTGTTTATCGCAATGAAAAGTCATTATTATGGAATATTTTGGACTTTTAATTCTCCACATCTCACACACATCTGTGTCGTTCACAAGCAATTTTAGTTACTTATTGAAACCAATTTATTTCCTAAATGAGTTTTTTTGTAGAATAAAATCAGGTTTTGCCTGATGAAGATGTTTTGACTTTTTCCGTTGCTTGGAAAAAATCTGACTAGCTGACCCCTGATCCACACACACACACACACACACACACACACAGCATAGAAACACTTACATAATCTGGGAAAATCTGGATTCTGACTACAAATGGAACTCAGCATAAATTACCTTCACCTTTGAGAACTGAGGGCTGTGTGGATTAAGACAGGATTTTCTGGTTATTCTGGCTGGATTATGCATTGACTTGGTTTCGCTGGCACAAAAGTTACCATGGAGATTTATTTTGTGCAGTGAATCTGATCCAGATCGTGTTTTTTCACTTGATTTTCATTAAAAAATGTTTGATTCCATGTTAGGTTGTAGGTTATTGATGAAAAACAGAAATGACACGTCTCTTACACAGTCATTCACATGCAGCTTTATTTATTATATGATTACAATAACACGCTGCTGCTGCTGCTGCTGCTGCTGCTGTCACATGGTTCCACTTTCAGAATCAGAATCAGAATCAGAAGAGCTTTTATTGCCAAGTATGATTTGCACATACAAGGAATTTGTTCTGGTGTCATAGGTGCATAACAAGCATACAAAATTTAAAAAAAGTTAAGTGGAACAGTAAAAGTTAAGTGAAACAGTAGAAAAGTAAAAGTTAAGTGAAACAGTAACGTATATATACACAGTATATAAATGTTTTTTGTTTGTTTGTTTTTTTTTTGGTTTTTTTTTAAAGATGAAAAAGAGAAAAAGATTTATCACCTTTAGCTGTTGAATCTTTTTGAACTCTGAATTATGGAGATGTTTGTGTGACTGCACTGTTTTCCAGAATCAACGTTGTATCATGTTGCAGTTTTAATTTGTGAGCGTTTCCAACAGGGTTTGGCAAATGGTTAATGTTTAAGCATGAAACAGTGAAGCGTGATAACACTGTGAGGTAAGATAAGTAGAGCGTTCAGAGGGTTTTCTCTGTGAATGCTCTCCGTCCTCTGATTGGTCACCACTGTGTCACATGCTGCATGTTTCGGATTCACTCTTTGAACCTTGTGATGAGTGTGACTGCACTGCTCTCCAAGAGAGAAGGGTTTTTCACAGGTGAGGGGAGGATGGAGCAGGAGACAGGCAGGTAGACAGGCAGACAGACAGCTACAGAGGGCCTTATTGATCTAATCATCAGTGCTGGACCGACAGTGCACTGTGACTCACAGAGTGAGCTTCCTCAGCCTGAGGCCACACACAGTACATTTCTCCATGTTTTCAATGATAAAACATGCTCTTAAATACTCAACTGAATACAATACTTCAGGAAACCGATACTCTGGAGGGCTTTTACTTTGAAATTGATACAGGATGTGCTGTGTTTGTTATAGACACTGAAAATGTGAACCAGGCCGTACATCTGCTTCTCCTGTGCACAGCGTCAGGATCTTCCTGACCACCTCCCACTACAGGTTTCCTGGAACACCTAGTGGAAGGAGTTACAAAGCCCATGGAGTCTGGGGAAGCCTCAGGGTTCCTCACCAGGAACAGGAATGTTTTGCTGGGGAAAAAGAAAGAACCTGTGTAACCTGTCAAGGTTTCTTTGTCATACATCACAGGGTGAGGAGACACTGGGATGTCCCCCATAACACCATTAAAACCTCCACCTCTGAAAAAGTTGCCTCATACTCGTGCACGACATCTCCATGTGCCAGAAGTGATCAATGAAACGTGGTTTGCAGAGAAGACATTTGTGGGGCTGCAGAGTTCACTCATGCCTGTGCATGTCATCACCTGCAAACAGAAACCTCATACAAGTGAGACTCAAGAGAAGCAGCATGCAGGGAGTGGATGGATGAAGGACACATGATCCTGAGCTACAGATCAGACACAGACTCTCCCCCCCCTCCCTCCCCCTCTCCTGCCCATGTGCATTTGTTTTCAATGCAGTCGGACAACACAACCATCATCAGTCACGTCCATGCTGATGGAAGAACAGAGACCCGCCCACCCGCTGAAAACAGACCAGCAGCAGTTTATAAAAATTATCAAACAAAAGTACAGTCCTCACACAGAGGAATATTTCGATGATGTGTCTCATGTCCTCACACAGAGGAATATTTCGATGATTTGTCTTACGTCACACAGAGACACTGAACATAGTACCTCAGCTTCGCGGCTGAGACACAAACAGATCGCTGTCGTTGTTGTGGGCGAGTGCGTCTGCAGTTATAAAACCGATCAATGATTATTAGACTAAAACATGAAATATGCTAATTCTGATTTTGATCATGTACTCAAAACAGACGGAGCAACATAATGAAGACAAGTTAGGTTTGTCTATGATATGTTTGTAGTCGAGCTGTGATATTAAAACGTTTTACTTTTTTATGCTGCCACACTGTGACGTCTGTGACGTCTGTGAAGTCTATGGTGTCTGTGAAGTCTATGGTGTCTGTGATGTCTATGATGTCCGTGACGTCTGTGACGTCTATGATGTCTGTGACGTCCATGTCCGTGATGTCTGTGACGTCGGTGATGTCTATGATGTCTGTGATGTCTGTGACGTCGGTGATGTCTATGATGTCTCTGTGATGTCTGTGATGTCCGCGGACGCCTGTGAAGTCTATGGTGTCTCGCGATGTCTATGATGTCTGTGATGTCTGTGACGTCTATGATGTCTGTGACGTCCATGTCCATGATGTCTGTGATGTCTATGATGTCTGTGACGTCTGTGATGTCTGTGACGTCTGCTGATGTCCGTGATGTCTGTGATGTCTGTGACGTCGGTGACGTCTGTGACGTCTGTGACGTCTGTGATGTCTTTGATGTCTGTGACATGTTAGAGGACGAATGACTGTAGCTCAACATTAAATAAAACCACCGGACGTTCTGTAGTCTTTCTGTCTCCTGTGGGTTGGGCTTATCCAAAATACTGAAAACAAGGGGGGTGTTCTCTGAAGACACGCTGTGATCTGTGGAAAAGGGGTGCTCTGAAAACACCCCCATTAGCACTTGGTACATTCCTCCAGATGAAATCAAATGAACCATAGACTGTATGAAATTAACACGGCAAAGAGTCGACTTATCAGAATTTGAGTGGAACCAGAAAGTATCGACTGATTAATCGACCTGTCGACCGAGATTTTACAGCCCTACTAATGACTGAGGTCCTTTAAACGCAAACTCAATGGGGTCAAAGGTCAATATATCATAAACTCTGACTCACAAAATTGTTATTATGAGAACAAACCGGTGGCAAAAGTGGGAGGGGCAACAGCTTCACAATAAACTGAGCAACTGAGCGTGTTCCACTCAGGTCTACATGCTGTGGGATTATTGGTTAGTTTTGCAGTTTATGGAGAGGAACATTTGTCACAGTAGAATAAAAGCAGCTGCTGTCTTCTGAAACTACACCCGGGAACATGTATCCTTCCATGGTTGTGAGGTCATGTGTTCACAAAGCCATGAGGTTCCACTGAAGCTTCACATGAGTCCATGAGTAAAAGATTCACACTCATTACACAGTCTTTTTTGTGGGATTTGACTTTGCAGAGACAAAGGTGCTGCTGGTCTGTGTGATGATGAGGCAGCAGTGGATCAACAGCTCCTCTATGGACTTTGCTGTGGGAGCGAGCTAGAAAACTAAAGATTGTTTGGACTTTTGTTAAGTGGATCAAATCTGTTTTTCCTCGCTGTGTAAGCCGGACTTATACTTGTACACCTGTGACTCAGCAGCAGCAGCAGCATCTGTACATTTAAACATTTAACCATCCTTTAACTCTGCAAACGCTCTGTGAAGTTCAGCGACAGTGAATCCTCACAATCATAGAAAGGCATGGAACACATGGGTTTACAACCAGGCTCACAGACACACAGCATTCAAACAGTGGGAGGACACGGTCGAGTTTGACTGGTTCAGGCAGTGCTGCGCTGCTCACCACACCCCACACACACACACACACACACACACACAGTTTCACTGTTCATCTGAACTTAAGTGCATGTAAAGTGATGTAAAGTGTAGAAGGACAAATCCTTCGTTTCTGTACTTAAGTACTAAATGTTATGTATATTTCTCGTAACTTTTACTCAGAGTTGTTAAGGCTCTGTATTTATATGGTGTTCTATTCACCCATTCACATAAACTAGTGAAGCTGCCAGGCATGTGAATGAACCTTCCAGTTAAAAGACAACTCACTGTACCACTGAGCATTCTTTACTTTATAAACTCTACTTTTAGATCAATAAGGCCCTCCTATCAGAAAATGACTTTTGACACTTAAGTACAGAAAATGTTATACTTTAAGACTTTTACTGATGTAATATAGTACCCCTTTAAGGTACTTTAAGGTACTTTATACAAGACTGAAAGTGACTTTGTCAGCCCACAGGAAAATGTGTTGCTAACCACTTTGCCAAATTTGAATGATTAAAAAAGTTGTCGTCAGTGTTTGTACAGAATATAAAGTAACTGTCAACTGTGACACACACACACTTTAGTGGGGACCAAAGCAGGTAAACATGGCTGTTCATTCACGTTCATTCCCCATTAATATGACCACTTACATTCAGTGGTCTTACATTCCACAGCCACAAAATTGGCTCGCATTTCTGCTTATTTCGGATCAAGCACAAAAACCTGGTACTCTGCACTGCCCTCTAAAGGAAGTATTGTGTCAATGTCAACCAATAGAAGTCTGTAGGCTAGTGAGGGAGATCAGGTTTGGACAAAAACAGACAATAATGGAGTATTAATGGCCTTTAGGCTGCTGGAGAGAAACTGTCTTCAGAGCATCGCAGGGAGAATGTGCAGAAGCCACGTTCTGACGAGTCACTGCAAAGCCAAGAGTGCCAACCACTGTTCCACCGTGTGACACTGCTCTTTTCTATCATGTAGACCCTTTCATTGTATACAAACATTCACAGCCTAGCAAGAATGCACGTGCAGTTTAGAGTCAGAAAACGTCAGGTAAGCTAATAGCATGTATGCCCACGCTCCACCACACAATCATTCTCAATATGTTCTGAATATATTCTTTCAGACCACGAACAAAAGTCTGCCCGACCCAGCTTCCATAAAAGATTGAGTACATGATATTAGCAAGTGGCCGGCTATACGCCTTACCTATACGCTTACCTTATAGATAAAGCTAGCCTGTACATGCGAGAAAGTCTACACAAGTCTTACAAGGAACATTGTTAGCACACCATGATTACTAGCCGGCTGGCAGCTAACTACAAACTAGCTACGTCACACATAAACATGTTATTACTACAACTACTACTAATAATAATAACAACAACAATAATAATAATAATAACAATAATAACTAGTACCGCAAGCGGTAATTAACGGGTTCGAGCTTGACGGCTCGCGAGTCCCTGTGCGTCCACGTCGCAGCGCGAGTCCTCTTCCTCATCTTCCGTTCATTCACCGCTTGTGGTACTGGTTATTTTCAGCTGCATCCCTGCGCAATGTCATGCGTGTCCTTTTAAAATGGCCGTCTTCCTGTTGGGTGAAAGGCGTGTCTGTAAACGTGTTTAGGGAAGGTACCTTGACTTACATAACAAGGGTGCATTTTCTCTTTTTTCCCTCTGTTACTTTTTCGCTCTTCCCATTTTCCCTGGGTTTTTTTTCCTTGGCCCCTCTTGCAGTACCTTTTGCCCCATCTTTCCCTTTCAGAGCAGCATGAGAAACTGTAAATGTTAGATTTGATAGATTTGTAGGCAAATGCCTCCATCATGTGGCGAACAAAGGTTACTGCACTGACGAACCACTCAGTAGAGTTGATCCTGTGCAGTGTTCTTATGTCAACACCGTTGAACGATTTGTTATCATATTCAGCAAGCATCATCTACCATGTGTTTTACATGTTTTCATTCATTTTGAGTATGATACAATGAAATTTGTTAAAGTTATAAGGGAAATTGTGAACTTGTATTTTCTGTTACCACCAGAAGGCGCTGTTTTAAAATGTACAGTTTTTGCATAAGCATCTTCAGCAAGATCCCATCATCGATCGTCACGAGTTTGGTTAAGATCTGACCTTCCATCGCAAAGTTATAAGAGTTTGTTGTTGTAGCGAAATACCAGACGTCATATTGTCTGCCGTCAACAGGGGGCACTATTTTTGAAAGTGAATATTTTCATATAGGCATCTTCAGTGATTGACTATCATCAATCCTAGCAAGTTTGGTTCAGATTGGAATAGCATTCGCAAAGTGGTAGCAGTTTGTTTTTTGTCGCAAATATCTGACTTTGCAGTGTTGTCATTGCAACACTGTTGAACAATTTGTTATCATATTAGGCACGCATCATCTACCATGTGTTTTGAATGTTTTCCCAAATTTTGAGTTTGATACAAGGAAATTTGTTAAAGTTATAAGGGAAATTGTGAACTTGTACTTTCTGTTACCAGCAGGTGGCGCTGTTTCCAAAATTTACAGTTTTTGCATAGGCATCTTTAGCAAAATCCCATCATCGATCATCACAAGTTTGGTTAAGATCTGACCTTCAATCGCAAAGTTAAAAGAGTTTGTTGTGTGTTGCGAAATACCAGACTTCCTATTGTTTGCCACCACCAGGAGGCGATGTTTTCAAAATTTACAGTTTTTGCATAGACATCTTTAGCAAGGGCCCATCATCGATTGTCACTTGTTTGGTTAATATCTGACCTGCCATGGCAAAGTTATGAGAGATTGTTGTGTGTTGCGAGGAATCGTGATTTTCGCCAACTTTGCCGCCCTTCTTCTTGTTCGCCGTGAAACTTAATGAAAAGATTTTGATACCTTTGGATCCTCAACTTGTCCACAGTGACCTCACAAAGTTTGAAGGTGATCCCATGAAAGCTCTATGACAAGTGCGTTCACATACCATTGGTGCGAAATGGCCAAAATCAGCAAAAAATGTACTTTCAATCCAAGATGGCGGCTTTCCCGTTCGTTTTAGAGCATAGGCTGCTTTGAATATTTTGACCGTCCTGACCTAAGGAACGCGTGAGTACCAAGTTTAGTGCATGTACATTAAACGTGCTCCTCAGGAGGACAAGTTTTACGGGTTGTAAGAGTTTCGCCTTTTGTTGTGAAAAATATGAATGAACGCCAACTTTGGCGCCCCCTATCTCAAAAACCATGTGACATTTTAAAAAACTTTTAATAACTTTAGATCCTCAACTTATTCACAGTGACCTCAACCAGTTTGAAGGTGATCGAATTAAAGCTCTATGACAAGTGCGTTCACATACCATTGGTGCGAAATGGCCAAAATCTGCGAAAAATGTACTTTCAATCCAAAATGGCGGCTTTCCTGTTCGTTTTAGAGGTTCGGCTACGCTGACTTTTTTGACCGTCTGGACCTAACGAACGCGTGAGTACCAAGTTTCGTGCATGTACATTCAACGTGCTCCTCAGGAGGACAAGTTTTACGGGTTGTAAGAGTTTTGCCTTTTGTTGTGAAAAATATGAATGAACACCAACTTTGGCGCCCCCTATCTCGTACACCGAGCGACATTTTAAAAAGCTTTCAGTAACTTATGCTCGGCAACTTGTTCACAGTGACCTCACTAATTTTCAAGGTGATCGCACAAAAACTCTAGGACAAGTTCATTCAAATATCAGGTGTCATAGTGGCTGCTGTCACAAGGGGGCGCTGTTTTTGAAAGTGAATATTTTCAAATAGGTGTCTTCAGGGCCAGACTATCATCAATCCTAGCAAGTTTGGTTCAGATTGGACTCAGTTTCGCAAAGTTGTAGCAGTTTGTTTTTTTGTCACAAATATCTGACTTTGCAGTGTTGCTATGGCAACACCGTTGCGCCATTTGTTATCATAATAAGCACGCATCATCTTTCATGTGTTTTAAATGTTGTCACAAATTTTGAGTTTGATACGATTAAATATGTAAAAGTTATTACCGAAATTGTGTATTTGTTGTATTTTCTGTTACCACAAGGAGGCGCTGTGCTAAAAATGTACAGTTTTTCCACAGACTTCTTCAGCAATGGTCCATCATCAACCCTAGGTAATTTGGTTGGGAAGTGACCTTCTATCGCAAAGTTATAAGAGTTTTGTTGCCTGTGGCGAAAAATAAAAATTTTCACCAACTTTGCCGGCCCCTTTCTCGTACACCATGATACTTATTAAAAAGTTTTTAGCAACTTTAGATCCTCAACTTGTCCAAAGTGACCTCACCAAGTTTGAACGTGATCCCATGTAAGCTCTAGGACAAGTTCGTTCAAATACCGATGGTGCGATATGGCCAAAATCGGCAAAAAATGAATTTTCAATCCAAGATGGCGGCTTTCCTGTTCGTTTTAGAGCATAGGCTACGCTGACTTTTTTGACCATCCCGACCTAAAGAACGCGTGTACCAAGTTTCGTGCATGTACATTAAACGTGCTCCTCAGGCCCACAAGTTTTAGGGGGTGGAGCAGTTATTTGCCCCGCCCACTTTCATTTTTTAACGCACATTCCCCGAAACATTAATATACGTAATTTTACACCAGGTCTGATGGGGTTGCAAAATTTGGTGAGTTTTGGGGCATGGGAAAGGCCTCAAAAACGCAATTCATTTGGAGGAATAATAATAAGAATAATCTTAGCGATTATAATAGGGTTCTTGCGCAACCAAGTTGCTCGAACCCTAATAATGATAAGCATGGGTGAGAGCAGTCGCTGTTTCTAATGTCAGGTGTAACACAGTCTTAACACAAGTGTCTGTGTGTGTGTGTAGGGTGTGTTGCTAGGCCCCGCCCCCTCCTCGATGACTGACAGGTCTACTAAAGGAAAAGTGAGTGGAGCAGGTGATGAAGGTGCATTTCCGCTGCTGCCGAGTGTGTGAGTGTGTGTGGGAGGAGACGCTGTAACATTGACGTGGGTGTGGGGACATTTACTGTGGATACACAGACGTTACTGTGGGGACACATTGACACAGGGAGCAGTGGAGCGAGCAGCAGCCTGAGGATTGTCTTACCGTCGGTGACCTGTCTGTCACCATGTTCAAGAAAAAGAGCAAATCCACCGTGATCACGACGCCCAAAGCGACGTGAGTACAAGTGTTGTGTTGACTTGTATCATTAGCACCTGTACTAACGTAACCTAAACTTTCTCTTTAGAAAATATAGTCGCCGAATTGAAAAGTATAATAAAGTTATTCAAAAACAGTGTAGCCTTTATTCCAACAATGTTTTATTTAGCGCGCAGGTATGATTCTTATTTATTAAGGCATTTATTTGAATGGAGTTTGGTTGTGTACGTGCTACAGGAGAACGGCTGTAGGTTGACTGACATGTCAAATGTGCTGCATGACTTCAGTCCATGTCATGTTTGTGAAGTGAAGGTGAAAGAGTGAACTAACGTGAGGGTGTGGCTCAGAGACACACACGAGTAAAGGAGTAAGAACTGGTTTGATCACCCTGCAGCTTCACATGCTCCATATAATGAATAATGAAGAGCTTTCACAGCATCTGACCAACTTATTTATGTCATTAAACATACACAGTTACAGGTGTGTGTGTTTATGTTTACATTTCGAACATTTAGAACAATATTCTTTCTCAAAGTCACCTTTGCTTCAAACTAAAAGTTACCAAAATGTTTTGATTTGAACATGTGAACGGGCTTAAATCAGTGGAAACACATTTATTTTATCATCATTTTTGGCTTCAAAGACTCTCAGGCAGATGATAATAATCCTCCTCGCTGTCACACCACCGTACTTCTCTCCTAATGAAAATCACTCTATTGTTGGCTTCTACTCATCACTGAGGTTGAGATGGTGAAGATAATTGTAATCTTTGACAAACAACTTCCAGATAACTGTCAGTGGAGGAATTCTGAAGCTGAGGCTGAAACTGGTTTTACTGTGATCTCAGCTGTCAATGAAAGACATGTTCATTTCAAATGATGCATCTCAGGCCACTCTTACTCTGTCTGCTCCGAGCTTTGTGTTCCTGACGACGTCTGTGATCCCAGCACAGGAAGAGCAAGTTTATCACAATAATATTTTCAATTGCATTTGCTTTTGGTCAGGATAATCGTGACAGAGGTCAGAGGTCAGAGGGACAATAAGTAACTGTAACACCACAGTCATGTAGGTTTAAGTGCAGATGCAGAGACAGCGTTCTGCTTCTCGTTTTAATGTGTCCCTGTGGAAACATGTGACCTTCCAGAACCAGTTCCTCCCCAGAACCAGAACCAGAACCAACACAGTCACAGCCTGTGAGACTGTGGACATCACACAGATACTAAAATATGAAAATCCTTTGGAGGAGAACATTTCAGTGTCTGAATCAACATGTTTTTGTACGTAGTTATGCAACACAACAGAGTCAGTGGGTGTGTCTCATGCAGAAGAGGGCGGGGCCCGGTTAGTATCATCTGTTTTGAATTTTACATCATACGTTTAGATCATACACATGCACAAAACAACGAGAACCAGACTTTAAGACAAAGAAACATCATGCTAGTGTGACTGAAACTGTAGAAACTCTGGGACAATGTGATTTAGTTGTCTCCAGCCAGCATGTCCATGTCCTTCATCTGTGTCCATGTCCTACACCTATGTCCATGTCCTACATCTGTGTTCACGTCCATGTCCTACATCTGTGTCCATGTCCTACACCTGTGTCAATGTCCATGTCTTACACCTGTGTCAATGTCCATGTCCTACACCTGTGTCCAAGTCATACACCTGTGTCCATGTCCTACACTTGTGTCCATGTCCCACACCTGTGTTTATGTCCATGTCCTACACCTGTGTCAATGTCCATGTCCTACACCTGTGTCAATGTCCATGTCCTACATCTGTGTCCATGTCCTACACCTGTGTCAATGTCCATGTCCTACACCTGTGTCCAAGTCATACACCTGTGTCCAAGTTGTACATCTGTGTCCATGACCTACACCTGTGTCGTGTCCATGTCCTACACCTGTGTCCATGTTGTATATCTGTGTCCATGTCCTACACCTGTGTTTATGTCCTACACCTGTGTCCATGTCCCACACCTCTGTCAATGTCCAAGTCATACACCTGTGTCCATGTCCTACACCTGTGTTCATGTCCATGTCCTACACCTGTGTTGTCCATGTCCTACACCTGTGTTCATGTCCTACACCTGTGTCCATGTCCACCTGTGTCCATGTCCTACATCTGTGTCCATGTTGTACATCTGTGTCCATGTCCCACATCTGTGTCCATGTCCTACACCTGTGTCCATGTCATACATCTGTGTCCATGTCCTACACCTGTGTCCATGTCCTACATCTGTTTCCATGTCCATGTCCTACACCTGTGTCCATGTCCTACACCTTTGTCCATGTCCATGTCGTACATCTGTGTCCATGTCCTACACCTGTGTTCACATCCATGACCTACATCTGTGTCCATACACCTGTACCACACCTGTGTCCACGTCCATTTGTGTCCATGTACACCTGTGTCCATGTTCTACACCTGTGTCATGTCCTACATTTGTGTCCATGTCCTACATTTGTATCCATGTCCTACACCTGTGTCCATGTCCTACATCTGTGTCCATGTCCTACATCTGTGTCCATGTCCTACACCTGTGTCCATGTCCTACACCTGTGTCCATGTCCTACACCTGTGTCCATGTCCTACATCTGTGTCCATGTCCACTTAGAACCTGAGGTGTAAAAAATATGCTTGTGATACTTTTCAGGGAGCGATGGCGACTGACGACACTTGAAATGGAAGCAACAGCCAAATAGAGAGACAGCTGTTCCTCCGTCTCTGTCCTCGCCGTTAAGACGTCTCTGTCTTTGGCTGTCTCTGTAGGAGATTGTGTAGTATCAGTCACACAGCTCTGTCTTTAGAGGAGTGTCTTGCTTACACAAGAACCTGTTGCTTTGAAGGTTTAGGTGTGAAAAGTGTGTGTTTATGATCCCGAGTTTGTTTTCACACAAACCTCCTGCAGGCTGTTTTTCTCTTGGATTGTCCTCGTCAGGCGTGAACTCTGCAGGAAACACCCGTTCAAACTTGTTTAGTCATTGTTTTATATCAAATCCAGCTGCAGAGGCTTCTGTCAGTCAGTTTCCAGGCGTGGGTGTGGATGTGACACAAAGACCTGTGTTATATTGTTGTGTTCTGTAGTTCATGTCTGAAGGATTATCTTCACTATTAGTGCAATTCTTATTCATAATTAATAATCGTTGTAAAAGTGCTTTAAACTCTAAAACGATGGTGAAAAATAAGAATCTCAAACTAGAGCTTTAGACATCATGAGGTCATGGATTGACGAGAAAGACGCCAGCTCCCCCTGGTGACTCTTCAGTATATGGCAGTTGAACTGTACGTGTGTGAGCAGTCACTCATGGGAAATATTCAAGATTTTTAGCATTCTCAATTATGTTAAGACAATGTAGCACCATCAATGTGAGGGACTTTTTTTTGCTACCCTCACCACTTTATTAGGTACACCTGCTCAACTGCTCGTTAACTCTAATATCTAATCAGCCAATCACATGGCAGCAACTGCATTTAGGTAAAAAGACGTGGTCAAGACCAAGCATGTGAATGAGGAAGGAAGAGGATTTTTATATAAAGGAACCACGGTTTTTCTGTGGTGGTTACAGAGTGATGCCAGAGATCAGAGAAGAATGACCAGAAACTCACAAAAGCTTGTTACAACTGAAGTATGAAGAAGACCAGCAGAAGATCACACCAGTGTGCCTAATAAAGTGACCTTCATAATATGGCACTTTTATTCATAGCAGCATTGATAGCAGCAGTATCATGAATGCTATGACATGTAATCTCTTCCTTGTCACATGTTTGATATGGAAAAATATTTTCTTTTTTCTTACCAAACGTCCTGACGCCCTACACACACATAGCTTCACAGTGACAGTTGAACACACCTGTGCAGTGGGTGATACCTGTCACAGGTGTGTCACTTTCCTGACACATCAGACACAAACCTGCTCGGCCAGTTTGATAAACTCTCAGGAACAGAGTCGGTCAGTCAGTCCTGTGTGTGTGTGTGTGTGTGTGTGTGTGTGTGTGTGTGTGTATGGTGCACCTGCCGGTGTCTTCTCACTGTTAGGCTCACAGTAACTATAATATCACACAGTACAACAAAGCAGTCGTGGTGAATGCTGGTGAATGCAGTGATGCAAAATTCTATCTTTTAAATTCAAATATTAATGTTTGATGGGAATGTATTGTTAATATTTACTGGAGTCAGGATTTAGAAGCACATGTTCATTGTGTGACGTCACTTTATCGTCAACTACAAGAAATTGTCCAGAAAAGTGGTTCAGAACTGACGGAAGACACTGAGGAAAATGTGCTCAGGTCACTTCCTGTTTCAGCGCAGTTTGAGACCATGGTGTGAGACCATCACACCATGACGCACTCAGATCAGTTGTGCTTCATACACTCTCTGCACTCTCTGTACCTTCTCTTCAGGTCCTTCTCTTTCCAACTGACATCTGACATCACTGACATCACTGACAACAGTGACACCTCTGACATCACTGACAACAGTGACATCACTGACATCTCTGACATCACTGACAACAGTGACATCTCTGACATCAGTTACATCACTGACACCAGTGACATCTCTGACATCACTGACATCTCTGACATCAGTTACATCACTGACATCAGTGACATCTCTGACATCTCTGACATCACTGACATCAGTGACATCTGCATCAGTTACATCACTGACAACAGTGACATCACTGACATCTGTGACATCACTGACATCTCTGACATCACTGACATCACTGACATCAGTGACATCAGTGACATCAGTGACATCAGTTACATCACTGACATCAGTTACATCACTGACAACAGTGACATCACTGACATCACTGACATCAGTGACATCAGCATCACTGACATCAGTTACATCACTGACAACAGTGACATCACTGACATCAGTGACATCAGTTACATCACACATCACATGACAACAGTGACATCACTGACATCTCTGACATCACTGACATCAATGACATCAGTGACATCTCTGACATCAGTGACATCAGTTACATCACTGACATCAGTTACATCACTGACAACAGTGACATCACTGACATCACTGACAACAGTGATGTCAGTGACATTCAGACCAGAGGAAGCTCTGAAGTTCTGCTAATAATTATTTTGTCAAACTAACCCCCAGGGCTTTCGTCTGAGGGCTCAGTTCTCTCTCTCTCTCTCTTTCTCTCTCTCTCTCCCTCTCTCTCCCTCTCTCTCACTCTCTGTGTACTCGGTCTATGAGTCTGCATTTCTGAACGCTTTGCTAAAGGGAATTACCCAGAGTTCATAGTGTTTGTGGATAAACAGACCAAATGGCAATACTGCAATAAAAGTAGCTTGGAAGCGCAATTAACTCATTCCAAAGGTTTTTATTTAGTCAGAGCAAAGTAAGAACACACTCTGAGAAACTCTTTACATGTTTATGTCATGTTTACGTCATGTTAACGTCATGTTAACGTCATGTTAACGTCATGTTAACGTGACATTTTAGAGCGTCCTCCTGTTGTCAGTGTTTATCCCACTGCTGTTTGTTATGAACACTCTTGCAGCAATGACTCTAACAGTCGTTCAAATTGTTAGTAAAGTCATGAAAAGTGTAAGTTTGTATGACAGGTCATTATAAATGAGTGTGTGTGTGTGTGTGTGTGTGTTCCAGGGCTCCCTCCACAGAACTGAGCGTCCTGATCGAGAAGCTGCAGAAGAATGCCGACAAAGTGGAGAAGAACATCTACGACGTCGAGCAGAACCTCAACAAGGTAAACTCTGAACTCACCTTTTATTATCAGAAAAGTTCATTTGTCAAAGTGAAACTCTGGAGGAAGTTTAAGGCCGTCATGACTCACAGGACGGTAAACAGTGCAGACATCAAGCTGCATTATAAAATTCACCCTCTCCTCTGACATCCATACAAGTCTATGTTGCTTATTTATTGACCTTGAACATGATAATTATGCTTAATGATGTTCTATAATGATAATAATAAAAATGATGCATTTTATTTACACTTTACAAAGACAAACCAGAATGAAAAGCAGACAACAGGACGACAAGTAAACTGATCATGGAGAGTCAGTGAATTACAATAACATGATAACCCCAGAATTTATGTCACTAATACTTCAGACCACCATGTCATAAATGATTTTTATTTTGATTTAAAAAAATAAAAAACTCATCACTGTGTGTCCTCTGCTGCAGGACGTCAGTAAGATCAACGAGGGGAAGCAGCCGCTGTATCAGGATGACGCCAACAAGAGAATCCTCAACTCTCTGGAGCTTCTCACCGGTCTGGACGAGGACGCCGTCAACGCCAAGCGCCTCAAGCACCCGCAGGCTGAGATGATCGAGCAGGAGTGAGTCACACGCACGCTCACACACATACACACGCACACACGCGCACACACGCCACACACGCACGCGCACAGGCATACACGCACACGCAGCGCACACGCGCACACACATGCCACACAGGCATACGCACACCTGCGTGCACATGCACACAGGCATACATAAGTCACAGGACACAAGTCACAGGTCACAGGTCACAGGTCACAAGTCACAGGTCACAGGTCACAGGTCACAGGTCACAAGTCACAGGTCACAGGTCATGGGGTCACAAGTCACAGGTCACAAGTCACAGGACACAAGTTCGACTGATTGATTGGCTGATTGTACTCGATTCCATTGTAAATCGCTTTGGATAAAAGCGTTTGCTAAATGACATGTAACATACATGAGCTTTTTTATTCTTAATCACTGTCCCTGACTCTCATGTGGAGGATAAAGCAGTAGAACATGGATGGATGGTATGTTTCAGCTTCTTAAATGTGATTAATAATATATTCAAAACCATGAAGACGTCATTATTTCAACATTTTTTTAACATTTTCCAAACCAAACGAGCAACGACGGAAAAATAATCGCCATCATAATAAATGGATTATGATAATAATGCTGTGATACACCATGATTATTGACTATGATTGTGTGTGTACGTGTTCAGCATGAGACAGCTGCGGGAGAGAGTGAAGAAGCTGAGGGACGACCATGACCGCATCTACCACCTGGTCCGTACTGAGGGGGTTCCCACCATCAACTGGGGCAACATGATCGATGAGAAGATGGTAGGAAGTTCTCCTGCTGCCTCACACAGCACATTCACTCATTCACACATAAGCTTGTGCAGTGTTGCATTCAGATGTTGTGTTGATGATGGAAGATCTCAGTGGGTTCAGGTTTGGACTCTGAGGTGAAAATCATGTCTCGTGCTCCCTGAACCATTGTCATTGTGGAACATCCCTGTGTCATCAGGTCAGCTGACCTCATTGTTTGGGCACAGTGACCCCTGACCCCAGGTGCTGACTGTGGCCTCTTCAGGTATGAAGGCCCTGAGAGTTCAGTGCACACAGAGATCAAGCAGTATATGGCAGAATCTGACCTTACACTGCCCCCTGGTGCCTTTAGCGAGAACAGAGCGGACAATGTTACGTCTTCAGACTCTGATCAATTTTGTCTCATTCTGTGTCAGAGAACACTTCTATAAGTCTGCAGTTCAGAGGGAATCTTCAATTAAAGGGCCAGCTTCAGTGCATTTCCACCGGCTCTTCTCGCCTCGCCACGCCACGGTTTAAGTAGCGTTTCCACTAGCATAGCACCTGGTACCAGGTTCTATTTTTAGTACCTGCTCCCGTGAGGTTCCAAGCGTGTAAGTAGGTAATTATGCGATGATTGGTCAGACTGCCGGCCGTTGACTGGCCAGAGTCGTCCCACACACAAACAAGCCGAACAGTGCTGAACTGTAGATCACTTCAAACTACTGAACTATCTTAAAAATGTGGGTCTTTGAGTGTCCAGAAAAGCGCTATATAATGATGTATTATTATTATTATTGTTATTATTATTAATCGCCAACAACTACAGACGTGTGGTGTAAAGTCACTCGTCACGTGCAGAGTAGAGCCATTAGTGTCTGTCCCAGGTATAAAAGGATTGCATGAGAGCAGCTGAGGTGAGACCTGACACGGGGAGAAGATGAATGCAGCCAGGTCCATGTGTCACCAAGGAAGTCAAGTTCACACGGATGAAAAAGTTATGAGCTGGATGACTGAAAACCTTCAGCCTGTTTATTCAACGCAGCGAGAGGACACGAGTGTGTGACAGTGAAAGCACAGTTTCAGTCCGGTTGTCGAACTGGCCAAACAAATAACTTTGACACATATCTGACTTTATATGTGAGCTTCTCATACTTGGTTTGCAGAGCACTGTGAGCTTTGAGCAGCTCAGAGAAGTTACCATTGATCTGACTGTGTTTGACACAGAGGTGAGTGTATTCACTCTGCAGGTTCATCAGAGCTTTGGTCATCTGAGCCACTTCCTGCTCTTTGAGCCTGAGCTCGCTGTCGCCCACGTGTCCCATGTGTCCCATGTGTCCCATGTGTCCCATGTGTCCCTGAGCTCTGTGCAGGATGTCGGCCGGTCGAGGTTGTTCCCTCGCTGCCTTGGTCTCATAGAGCTGAGCGTGGTAGTGCTCGTGTGTGAGTGTTGAAGCCTGTAACACAGAACAGTGTGTGTGTCCTTTAGGCTCCGCCTCTGACTGATGCATCATAAACATGAGCTTGGCAAAGGTCGCTTGGTTCTTCGTCATGTTGTCGTCGTTCTCTGACGTCACTTCTGTGTGATACTGTGAGACAGAGCAGTGTTTGGCTGTAATTCGGTCATATTTGGTCTCCACATGCTCAAACCCCGCCCAACTCTTGTCCTTGTCCATCGTCAGCGTGGACATGTCGTACCTCATGCTGTCTGTGGCTGCGAAGGCTTTGTTTTGCGTCTCCAGTTTTTTGTACGCTCTCATGAGACAAGCGTTGTCCTTCACTTCCTTCTCCAGTCTCCTGTAAGCCTCTCTGTTGTCATGGTGTTGTTTCTGAGCGAGCCGTCTCTCACTGAGGGCGTCCTGCAGGTCTCCCTGCAGCCTCCGGTTCTCACTAGCCAGATGCTGGTTTTCCTGAGTCAGCAGAGCCAGTTGACGTGTGTCCTTCTCCTGAAGACTCTGAACCTGAAGGTGTAAAGCCTGGATCACTTTGTCTTTCTCAACATTTTCTTCAGTCAGCTCTGTGATTGTGACACAGTTCCTCCTCAGCTCAGCTCTCAGTTTCCCGATCACGTCCTTGTTATCTTGAAGATCAGCTGACATTCTGCTCATTTTCTTTGCATGTCCGTGCTGCTGCACTCTCTCTGAGTGCTGAAGATCAGCCAGCTGTGCCTTCAGACTGATGTTCTCAGTTTCTTCTTTCTTTAAAGCGTTTACAAGCTCAGCCTTTTGTTTTTCCTTCTGCTTCAGAGCTTCTCTCTGTGCTGCTCGGTCTGTTTCGCTGGTCCTCAGATCCTCTGCAAGAGCGTCTCTGTCTTTGTGTGTCTGCTGCAGGTCTTCTGTCTGTCTGGACAGATCTCTGTGAATCATCTTCAGATCCTCTGCGAGAGCGTCTCTGTCTCTTCGTGTCTGCTGCAGGTCTTCTGTCTGTCTGGACAGATCTCTGTGAATCATCTTCAGATCCTCTGCGAGAGCGTCTCTGTCTCTTCGTGTCTGCTGCAGGTCTTCTGTCTGTCTGGACAGATCTCTGTGAATCATAGTCAAGTCCTGTTCAAGAGCAGATTTGTCTCTTCGCTCCTGCTTCAGGACTTCTCTCTGTCGATCTAGATCTCTTTTAACCGTCTTCAGATCCTCTTTAAGTGCATCCTTCTCTCTCTGCTCCTGCTCCAGAGCTTCTTTCTGTCTTGCCAGATCTCTCTGAATTATCTTCAAATCCTTCTCAAGAGCAGATTTGGCTTGTTGCTCCTGCCTCAGGGCTTCTTTGTGTTTGGCTGAATCTCTTTTAACCTTTTTTAAATCCTCTTGAAGTGCATCCTTCTCTCTTTGATCCTGCCTCAGGGCTTCTTTGTGTTTGGCTGAATCTCTTTTAAGCATCTTTAAATCCTCTTGAAGCGCATCCTTCTCTCTTTGCTCCTGCTCCAGGTTTTCCTTCTGTCTTACTAGATCTCTGAGAATCATCTTTGAATCGTCTTCCAGATCAGGTTTGGCTTGTTTTGCCGTCTGTAGGCCTTCATGTCCACCATCACACTCACGTACCAAATGCTTACTGATCTCCTCTAACTCGTCACTATTTCCCTCCTTCGTTTCCTTTCCATTTTGTATCACATGACCGTTTTTCTCCACAGTCTCCTCCTCAGTCTCCTCCTCAGTGTTGGTCGGAGGAGGAGCTGTGTTTGTGTCAAACAGAGTGTCTCGTCCTCCATGACGACCTCTCCAAACTTCCATCTCTGTCCATTGAAGACCTTTGCTGCACGGTGGATCTGTGATGTTGGAGTTTTGACTTTGATGTTTAAACCTGTAATGTTGCATCAGTGTGTGTGTGTGTGTGTTTGTCAGTTGGCGTTGCTACTTCATTCTCAGGTTGACACCATAAAACTTTGAAACTTCTCATCTTTAATTCAAGTGACGTCCTCTATGAGTTCTGTCTGAGATCAAAGATCAAAGCAATGACTCCTGATGTTCATCAGGTTTGTCATGAAGAGTCTTTTATTAATAATTCTGGAAGTCTGTGCACAGAGGTGTGATGAAGAAATGCTAAAACCACCACATGACAATAAAGCATGCTGAACTGACACAGTGTGTCAGGTTTCTTATTCCAGTCTTCTGTTCATTATCATTTCACTGAAGAATTCTCAGCACAGACACAAGAACAACATCTAACTCCACACTAAAAGTTCAAAGTCTCCTGGTTGAACTGGGATCTGAACTTGTTCTTGCTATAAGGAGGAAGTCGCTTCTCTGTGTTTAAAGGCAGGAGTAAGAAAACTAAGGATGCACCGATTTTAAAATTATGGCCGATATCAGATATTAATATTGCTGTTATGGCCGGTAACTGATATCTACCTTAATTAAAAAAGAAAAAAAAAAAGTTTTGTACAGACTGAAAATCATGAGTTTTTGAATGCCTTCCTTTATTGTCCAAATAACAATGTTACAGGGCTACGGTAAAACACAAGTGAAGGTTTTTAGAAACCTTTACCATACACTTACAGTTAGTACAGTTTAACTCCTGTGCCGAATATTGGCCGATACCTTTATTAATGTCGATATATATTGTGCATCCCTAAAGAAAACCCCTCCTCTACTTGAGTACTTAAGCAGGAAAGAAAAGCCTGTTCCACAGGAGTGAATGAAGCACAGATCAAAGGCAAATGTCCCATGGGAAGGATTTGAGAGCAAAGATCAGTCCCACACAGTGTTCCATGCTTTTATTGTGGCTCTGCATACGTGATCCGGATCATGGTCTGGTTGGTTGGAGGTCTATCCATTTGCGTACAGAGACATTTTGATCTACGCTCATTGGTCACGCCCCTTGGAAGTGGGAGGTGACTTGACCGTTTCCAGGCAAGCATCTGACGTTAGTCAGGATATTCCTCAAGATTAACCACTGAACCACACTGTATGAACTCTTGTGTTACTCTGTCTCTGCTGTAAATCTGTCAGAGGTGTGAATGAAATAATCCAGAAATCTAGAGGTTTATCACCTGACCAGCTGTTGTGTGCAGTGGACTGAGAGTCTTTCTTTGTCTCCTTGTCCAGGACAACCTTTCAAACAAGGGCTTTGGGCAGGACCTGCCGTCTGTGGAGAACGAGGTGGAGGAACACAACATCTTCCACAGTGAGGTGGAAGCTCTGGCCCCTCATATCTCCACTGGAGGTGACAAGGTAAATAAGACAGATCAAATCATTGAGCCATTTATGTTCATAATGTCATATATGTACATATAGTACACTGAATTCATATATACATAATATCCACATATGTACACATATGGACCTGCATCTGGGTTTATTTAAAAGTGTGTAGCACTGTGTTGAATCATTTTTGACCTGATCTGTAATTAAACATGAACGTGATCTGTGTGTTCTCAACCTCTCTGCTCCCTGTGTTTGGCAGGAATACGTCAACAGTCTCCAGACCAAGTACAACAAGCTGCTGGTAACACACACACATACACACACACACACTAACCCTGATCCTAAAACCAGGTCTTAACCCCCAAAAATCCCTTTAAAGTTAGAAGTTAGTTACAAAATGTCGTCAAAAAGAGAGGTCTGTATGTTTGCTGGACCTCACAAAGATAGAAATACGAGTACACACACACACATTCTCTATTCTCTATAAGTGTCACAATGATTTTCATACTCCATGAATCTGTGGAAATTCTCGAAACAGTTTAAATGATTTCAGAAAATATTCACATTTAAGAAGCTGAAGAATCACAAACGGATTTATCCAGAACTAATTAATAATCCATTAATAATTGAATAATCGAGTAATTGAATAATATTTGCAGACAACCGTGTCCCAGGATCTCAGTCCCCGACAACTGTGTGAATCATTGAAACATGCTTTTATCACGTCTGCACACAAAGATTTTACATTTCATTTAAATAGAGTGATTTACACCTGAAAACAGGAAAGATTCTTTGTCAATGTCGTGCTGGCGCCCCCATGTGGCCTGTGAGACACAGAGACTGTCAGTGACGAGTGAACGTGTCTCCGTGGTTTAGGCCACGTCAGGTTCCCGTCAGCGTCACCTGCTCAGTCTGCGCGACTACATGCAGCGCTGCACCAACGAGCTCTACTGGATGGACCAACAGGCCGAGGAGAGGGTCAACTACGACTGGAGTGACAGTAACCTGGACTACCCCGCCCGCCAGAGGCAGTACGAGGTAACACACACACACACGCCCACACATGTCTATGTGTGCACAATAGTGAGGCAACAAATATATACAGAGGCTGTATGTCTGTCTTTACGTCTGTCTTTAAGTCTGCGTTTACGTCTGTCCTTAAATGTCTGTGTTTACGTCTGTCCTTAGTCTGTCTGTCTTCACGTCTGTGTTCGTCTGTCCTTAAGTCTGTCTTTAAGTCTGCGTTCGTCGTCCTTAAGTCTGTCTTTATTCTTACGTCTGTCTTTATGTCTGTCTTTCGTCTGTCCTTAAGTCTGTCTTCGTCTGTCCTTGTCTGTCATCTGTGTTTACGTCTGTCCTTAAGTCTGTCTTTACGTCTGTCTTTACATCTGTCTTTAAGTCTGTCTTTAAGTCTGTGTTTACGTCTGTGCTTAAGTCTGTCTTTATGTCTGTCTTTAAGTCAGTGTTTATGGCTGTCCTTAAGTCTGTCTTTACGTCTGTGTTTACGTCTGTCTTTACGTCTGTGTTTATGTCTGTCCTTAAGTCTGTCTTTACGTCTGTCTTTAAGTCTGTGTTTACGTCTGTCCTTACACCTGTCTTTACGTCTGTCTTTAAGTCTGTGTTAACGTCTGTCCTTAAGTCTGTTTCGTCTGTGTTCACGTCTGTCCTTAAGTCTGTCTTTACGTCTGTCTTTACATCTGTCTTTAAGTCAGTGTTTACGTCTGTCCTTAAGTCTGTGTTTACGTCTGTCTTTACGCCTGTCTTTACGTCTGTTTTTAAGTCTGTCTTTAAGTCTGTCCTTCTGTGTCCTCCCTACAGAACTTCATCAGTAAATGTCTTGAGAGTAAAGAGGCCACCATCACTAAGCTGAACGATGATGGAGAGAAGCTGATTGCTGCAGAGCATCCTGGGAAGAATGTCATTGAGGTACAGATTCATACATTTATAGATTATTGAACAGGTGGTCTAATACCTGACCACCAAGAAACAATCATGTGCTTTACTCTTTAATGTTTTTACATTTGAAAAGTCATAGATCACAACAATAATAATAATAATGATATTATAACTTTAAAAGTCTGTATGAACCATGACATTTACATAAATACAGGCTCACATGGAGGCGGTCCACGCCGACTGGAAGGAGTACCTGAACCTGCTCATCTGTGAAGAGAACCACCTGAAACACATGGACGAGTATCACAAGGTGAGACACAGAGGACACATGTGGACACATGTAGACAGATGAAGACGCACATACTCATCACTGTCTGTGTGTCCAGTACCATAAGGAGGCTCGTGACACCCAGGACCTGCTGAAGCGTCTGGACACTGAGGTCAACCAGAAGTACAACCCTGAGTTCAAAGACGTGTATCAGATGGAAGGTCTCATCAGGGAGCTGGATGTGAGCATGTCTTCACCTCGACGTCAGTATATACATGTACCATGTCCACAACAGAGGACAATAAGCTGTGTGTGTGTGTGTGTGTGTGTGTGTGTGTGCGCAGGACCAAAGCAAGGCCATGGACCACTTTGATGAGCGGGTCAAGGCTCTGCAGAAGCGCAGCCTGCAGGTGTTGCCTCTCAAGTACCGCAGAGAAACTCCTCAGAAGCTTCTGCCTGTTGAAGCTCTGTGTGAGTTTGACACGGACGAGGTACGTCAGCAACGTCTGCAGCATTTACAGAAACACAAAGAACTAAAATGATTTATGAAATTAAAATGATTGTGATTTCATGTTGTCGACCATGTGTGATGTGTGTGATTTCCTGTTGTGATTGTTGACTGTGTGATTTCATGCTGTGATTGTTGATCGTGTGTGATTGTTGACCGTGTGTGATTTCATGCTGTGATTGTTGACCGTGTGATTTCATGTTGTGATTGTTGACCGTGTGATTCATGTTGTGATTGTTGTGATTTCATGTTGTGATTGTTGACTGTGTGTGATTTCATGCTGTGATTGTTGATGTGATTTCATGCTGTGATTGTTGACCTGTGATTTCATGATTGTTGATCGTGTTTGATTGTTGACCGTGTGATTTCATGCTGTGATTGTTGACCGTGGTGATTTCATGTTGTGATTGTTGACCGTGTGTGATTTCATGTTGTGATTGTTGATGTGATTTCATGTTGTGATTGTTGACTGTGTGTGATTTCATGCTGTGATTGTTGATCGTGTGATTTCATGCTGTGATTGTTGACCGTATGTGATTTCATGCTGTGATTGTTGACCGTGTGATTTCATGTTGTGATTGTTGACTTTGTGATTTCATGTTGTGATTGTTGACTGTGTGTGATTTCATGCTGTGATTGTTGACCTGCGATTGTTGACCGTATGTGATTTCATGCTGTGATTGTTGACCGTGTGTGATTTCATGTTGTGATTGTTGACTGTGTGATTTCATGTTGTGATTGTTGACCGTGTGTGATTTCATGTTGTGATTGTTGACTGTGTGATTTCATGTTGTGATTGTTGACTGTGTGTAGGGGCAGATTGTGCGCGGTGAGCGGTACACACTGCTGCGTAACAACGGGACCAAATGGGACGTGAAGGATGCAGCTGGACGCAAAATCACTGCCCCCGCCGTCTGCTTCATGATCCCGCCCACTGACCCTGATGCAGTTTCCATCTCTGACAAGTGAGTGCATGCTAATGTAATAGTGAAAACAGTAGATTTAAAGATGTTAATTCAGCTTAATGTTATCAAATGAGATAAACACATCCACTCTATGATTACATCACAGTTATATGCTTTGGCTGGTGTGAAGCACTGCTGTTATTCAGCTGAATATCATAAATAAGACCTGATCTCAGCCGTTATGTTGACATGTGTTTGTGTGTGTTGCAGTCTGGCTGGTCAGCAGAAGTCTCTCAAACAGAAGATGGGAGGCAGTAAGGCGACTCTGCTGAAGCGCTTTGATGAGCTGAAGAGGGAGAGTGGCACAGGTACGTACCACATCCTCCAGGGTGAGGGTTCAGTCTCTTCTGACCTCTGACCTCTGAGAACTCTGCTCACTGAATCCGTTTCGGATCATTATGTGTGAAAATCTCTATTGATAATTGATAATGGTGAGTTCCATTTACATCGGAACGTTGAAGTTGGAACCCAGTTCACTGCGTCTGCACACAGACAGCCGAGTAACACAATCCTTTGTGTATGACTGATTTACATGTGTGTGTACAGTGGCAGCCATCTTGGTGTTGGTGAGTTTATTTCTAGTTGAAAACCAGAGTTCAGGAGAACTTAAATTGGAACGCACCAGAGGTGAATGCTAAAAATGACACTGCAGCTGTAAGTGTCAGGAAAAGCCCTTTAAATTATTTAAAGTTGAAGTGGTATTTATAAGGGCTTTAAAATAATAATAATAATAATGATGATAATAATAATAATAATAATAATAATAATAATGATGATAATAATAATAATAATAATAATAATAATAATGATGATAATAATAATAATAATAATAATAATAATAATGATGATAATAATAATAATAACAATAATAATAGCAATAATAATAATGATGATGCACTGTGATTGTGTGTGTGACCAAAGACAAGCAGGAGCAGCAATGCCGTCAGCTGATGGCCGGTCTGGATAAAGTGGTCAATGATCTGGACAAACAAGAGAAGGCCATTCATGGACGAGTGCGTCCACCACTGGAGCAGAACAGGCCTCTGCAGGACAGCGCTGACCGTCTGCAGGACATGGGGGTATGACCTCTGATTAACACAAAACACTGATGATAGTAGACGCGTGTTTTTACCTGAATGCTCTGTTTCAGGACATTGCTGCAGCTGTCCGCAGGATTGAACCTGAGAAATCCTCTAAAGTTCAGGATGCAAAGAGTTTCCTGGTCTCAAACCCGACGTGCACCAGTGCTGCTCAGCTTCACAGCAAAGTCGATGAAGCCAACAAGAAGTACGACAGGATCGAGGACCTTCTGCAGTGCTCTCAGGAGAAGTATGGAACCCACTTATCTCAGCTGAATCCTTATGTGTGTTCCGTGTTCTAATAGCTGCGCTTCACCTTTGTTTAAGATTGAAGAATTCCAACCAGCTGGAGACATCGCTGCAGAACGGGAAGACTCTGCTGTCGACCTACGAGAACAAGCTGGCCAGAGAGGAAGTGGCTCCAGCTGACATGTCTTCACTGGAGAAAACTCAGCGTGAGCTTGGGGTGAGTTCTCAAACTGCTCTATTTACACCTCGTATTCTGGCACCTGAGTGGATGAAGGAGAGACATAACATTTTCATATCACATGATGATCTCTTTTTTCAGGATGTTGCTTCAGACCTGAGGTCCAAGAGGTCAGTGATCTCTGACACGGAGCAGAACCTGCGCTTGGCTAAAAACAGCTGTGACAACATGGCCACCAAGTTCCAGGAGCACTGTCCAGACATCGAGCGTCAGGAAGCTGACGTCCAGAAACTCAACAAGCGTTTCAACAACCTCAACAGACAGATCGACACCAGGTGAGTGAAGAGTTTATCAGAGGCAACATGGAGACAGACATCTCCACTTCTGTTCTATACAAGGACATTTACTGTTTTGTTTCCTTTTCTATGCACTACAGTCAAAATTCCCCAGCTCCACTCTGATCACTATAAATATATATACATATATATGTATATATATTTACAGTGGGTACTTTCTGTACCCACTGTAAATATATATGTACAGTGGGTACAGAAAGTATTTTTTAAAAAAAAGAAAAAGTGAAATATCACATGGTCATAAGTATTCAGAGCCTTTGCTCAGTATTGAGTAGAAGCTCCTTTTGAGCTAGTACAGCCATGAGTCTTCTTGGGAATGATGCAACAAGTTTTTCACACCTGGATTTGGGGTTCCTCTGCCATTCTTCCTTGCAGATCCTCTACAGTTCTGTCAGGTTGAATGGTGAACGTTGGTGGACAGACATTTTCAGGTCTCTCCAGAGATGCTCAATTGGGTTTAGGTCAGGGCTCTGGCTGGGCCAGTCAAGAATGGTCACAGAGTTGTTCTGAAGCCACTCCTTCGTTATTTTAGCTGTGTGCTTAGGGTCATTGTCTTGTTGGAAGGTGAACCTTCGGCCCAGTCTGAGGTCCTGAGCACTCTGGAAGAGGTTTTCTTCCAGGATATCTCTGTACTTGGCCTCATTCATCTTTCCTTCAATTGCAACCAGTCGTCCTGTCCCTGCAGCTGAAAAACACCCCCATAGCATGATGCTGCCACCACCATGTTTCACTGTTGGGATTGTATTGGGCAGGTGATGAGCAGTGCCTGGTTTTCTCCACACATACCGCTTAGAATGAACGCCAAACAGTTCAATCTTGGTCTCATCAGACCAGAGAATCTTATTTCTCATAGTCTGGGAGTCCTTCATGTGTTTTTTGGCAAACTCTATGCAGGCTTTCATATGTCTTGCACTGAGGAGAGGCTTCTGTGGGGCCACTCTGCCATAAAGCCCAGACTGGTGGAGGGCTGCAGTGATAGTGGACTTTGTGGAACTTTCTCCCATCTCCCTACTGCATCTCTGGAGCTCAGCCACAGTGATCTTTGGGTTCTTCTTTACCTCTCTCACCAAGGCTCTTCTCCCACGATTGCTCAGTTTGGCTGGACGGCCAGGTCTAGGAAGAGTTCTGGTTGTCCCAAACGTCTTCCATTTAAGGATTATGGAGGCCACTGTGCTCTTAGGAACCTTGAGTGCTGCAGAAATTCTTTTGTAACCTTGGCCTGATCTGTGCCTTGCCACAATTCTGTCTCTGAGCTCCTTGTGCAGTTCCTTCGACCTCATGATTCTCATTTGCTCTGACATGCACTGCGAGCTGTAAGGTCTTATATAGACAGGTGTGTGCCTTTCCTAATCAAGTCCAATCAGTTGAATTAAACACAGCTGGACTCCAATGAAGGAGCAGAACCATCTCAAGGACAATCGGAAGAAATGGACAGCATGTGAGTTAAGTCACAGCAAAGGCTCTGAATACTTATGACCATGTGATATTTCAGGTTTTTTTTATATATATTTACAAACATTTCTACATTTCTGGTTTTTTTCTGTCAAGATGTGGTGCTGAGTGTACATTAATGAGAAATAAAATGAACGTTTTTGATTTTAGCAAATGGCTGCAATGAAACAAAGAGTGAAAAGGGGTCTGAATACTTTCCGTACCCACTGTATATCCCCTGTCTTCTTCTGTGCTCCCCTGTCGTCCTCTCACCTGTGGTTCTGTGTGTTGCAGGTCTCAGAGTCTGCAGAGAGCTAAGATGTCGTACAAGAACTACCGTAATGATTATGATAACCTGAACAGCTGGCTGTCTCGTATCCCAAACTACGAGCCTCGTGAAACTGACGACACCAGACAAGTGGAGACCAAGCTGAAGAATCAGAGGGTGAGTGATGAGCAGCAGATGATGAACACATGAGAGGTCTGATAGAAAACTGTCTAAATGTCTGTGGTGTTTCTGCAGAACTTGCTCTCAGATATCGCGAGAAAGGAGTCTGACCTGAACAATGTGTCCAAGAATGCTCAGCTGTACCAGCAGGCTGTCAGAGTAAGATCTTCTTCTACTGATCATCACTGTGAATGTGGACAAACACAGAGTTTGATAACTTACTCATCATTCTCTCCAGGACTATGAGATTGAAACAGAGAAGTATAGATCCCTGCTTGACCTGGAAGACGGACTCGTCCCTCAGACTTACAAGAGGAGTCGACTGGAATCTCCTGCAAATACAGTCAAGGCAGAGGTAAGTGAGGCACAGCGGTTCTTTACATGCCCCTCCTCTAAATGTCTTTTTATTATGTCAGTCACCAGGGACACATGGTGGAATAGTGGCTAGCACTATAGCCTTACAGCAAAAAGACCCAGGTTTCACCTGGTCCCAATGAGCTGTATGGAGTTTGGCTTTTGGCTTGTTCCTCTCCTTGTTCCTCTCTGTGATGGACTGTTGTCGTATGTGCACTGGGATTAGCTCGAGCAGCCCTGTGACCCTCATGTAGAGGATAACATTTTAAGCCTGCATTTCCCATAATGCAAAGCAATAGCAGCTTTGATTTAGACGACCCACCCCCATAAAAAGATAAAGGGCAACATATTTCATCTTCACACCGAGCCTCTACACTGGGCATGGGCTGGAAGTGGTGACCAGGTACTATTTTTAGTACCAGGTACTAAAAAGTACCTACTTAGCATGCTTGGAACCTCGCCAGAGCAGGTACTAAAAATAGTACCTGGTACCAGGTACTATGCTAGTGGAAACGCTAGTTAAACCGTGGCATGGCGAGGCGAGTAGAGCCGGTGGAAATGTGCCACTAGTGTCAGCTGGAATGTAACATGCCGGCCATGCTGGCTGGACTAGTTTCTATTTGAGAGTGGAACCTTTTCAGTTTTATTGAATCTGGAATCAGTTTACAACTTACCTTGGGGCTGACAGAGAAGAGATCTTTATTGTCTTTTTTGTTTATTGTGTATATGGTTGTATGATGAAGATGAACCACTGTACCGCCATTTTAATGTGTATGTGTTATTCATGACTCATGACTTCACCGTTTACAGGAAGCTGCCATCGAAGCTAAATTTACCGAGGTCAATGCTGTGCACAACCAGAGGCTACAGAATCTGGAGTTTGCAGACAGTCTTCTTAGACAGGTAAAAGATTTACTTTTACGTGTTTTCTATTGTTGAATCGAAGACAATAATATCTATATCAGAAATTTTTTTAAGAATGATTATGTTTCCCTCCACAGCAACCAGATACGTCCATAATCCAGTCTACTCATGTCAAATCAGTCCATGCTGCCCCAGGAGAAGAGCCTTGGAGATACAGGAAGCAGCTGGAAGATGAGATCCAGAGAAGGGAGCAGTTAGAAAAAGAACTTGAACTCATCCAAACTGACATCTATGTCCTTGAAGGACAGAAGCCCCAGGATACAATTGTCAAGAAGGAGCTGATTAAGAAGGTTCCTGACCCCCAGCTGGATGAAGAGATACACAAAGTCCAGCAGAGGCTCTCAGAGGAGCGACGCACTACTCATGTTCTGGAGAACGACCTGGAAGTGCTGAAGCTGAAGCTGCGTGGCCTCGAGACCGAGGTCAAAGAAGGGGCTCAGCAGTACACTGTGAAGGAAGTCCTGCGAATAGAAAGAGACCGTGGTCAGGAGGAGGAAATGCGCCGGCTTCGAGAGGAACTGGATGAGTTGAGAAGACAGAAGCTCATCAAAGACAACGAGCTGATTCAGATCCACAAGCAGGTTACTCTTCTGGCTGAGGAGAAGAACAAGGAGCAAGAGGTGATCACTGAAGAGGAGGTGATCAAAGTTCAGAATGACCCTCAACTTGAAACAGAATATCGGGTTCTCCTCGACAGGAAGCAGAAGGAAATGGAAGGCAGGCAGCAGCTGGAGGATGAACTGAAATTTCTTCAGGAGAGGCTAAGAAGGCTAGAGAAAGAAAAGGCCATGGCGGAGGAGAAGATTTCCATTAAGGAAGTGCTGAAGGTAGAGAAAGATGTTGCCTTTGAAAGAGAGGTAGACAACCTCAGAAGACAGTATGAAGATGAGAAAACGAGACGTAGATCATCACAGCGAGAAAAGGCTGACCTCCAGAGGAAAATTACCAATCTAGAGGAGGACAAGTCCAAAGTTGTCATTCAAGAGAAAGTGCGGGAAATTGTCCGTCCTGACCCCAAGGCTGAAAATGAGGCGGCCAATCTGCGGCTTGAACTCGTGGAGCAGCAGAGACGCTATAGAGATGCAGAGATGCAGTTTAGGTCCCTGCAGGATGAGTTGACCATGCTGAGAAACCGAGGACCCCAGGTGGAGGTGAAGGAGATCATCAAAGAAGTCATCAAATACAAGACAGATCCTCAGACTGAAAGAGAACTGGAGAGACTTCGCAATGAAATAGTGGATAAAACCCACCAGACAGAGAAATCAGAGATGGAAATCCGCCAGCTTAATGATGAAATTCAGAGATGGAAGGACACCAAACCCCAAGTGCAGACTAAAGAGGTGGTCAATGAAGTGCTGCAGTACAGAGAAGATCCTAAGACGAAGGAGGAGATTGAGATTCTGAAGAGGAAACTGGCTGATGAACAGACCAAACGCCTCGAGCTTGAAAGAGACCGGTCAGCCCAAGAGGAGAAGATCAGACTGAAGAAAATGGACCTGTCTCAGGTCCGTGAGAAGATTGTTCAGCAAGAAGTGGTGAAAGTAGAAGAAGACCCTATCCTCAAGTCAGAGTGTGACTCCTTCTCACTCAACATCAGCAATGAGCAGAAACAGAAGGATAGCCTGAAAACTGAGCTTTACCAACTGCAGAGGCAGAAGACTGACCTGGATCTGCAACTGGAAGAATTAGAGCGTGAGCGCAAAGCAAGACGAGATGCAGAACTGGAGATCCAGAGGCTTCGCATCAGACTCAATGAGCTGGAGATCCGAGACAAAGAGAACAGAGAGAAGGTGACAGTCAAACAGAAGGTGGTTCTGCAGCAGGATCCCCAACAGGAGAAGGAACACTCCATCCTTAAACTGCAGCTCGATGAAGAGAGGCACAAGCGTGTCCTGCTGGAGAAAGAGCTGAATGCCCTCATTCAGCAGCAGCTCACCCTGGAGAAGATGGATGTGAAGGAAAGAGTTGTCCGCACTGAGAAAGTCCAGGTTGAGAGGGACCCAGAGGCTGAGCTGGAGATCCAGAACCTTACTAGGACTCTGGAAGAAGAGAAAAGGAAAAAACGAGAACTTGACCAGGAGCTCTCTGTCCTCATCACCAGGATCTCTGATATGGAATTCACCAACACCAAGTCAAGTAAAGAACTGGACTACATCCGTGATGAAAGTAGCCGACTGCAGCAAGAAAACCAAAGGCTGCAAAATGAGATTCGAAAGCTTCGGTCTGAGATTGAAATCACCAGCAAAGAGACTCGGATTATCACAGAGTCTGCACCGAGGGAGGAAGGGAAGAACCTGGAGCTGAGGCTTGATTCTCTACAGAGAGAACTCGCAGATCTGAAGCATGTGACCACCACGAAGGAAGAGGAAATTGAAAGGCTTCAGAAGAGCCTACAAGCTGTGAGAATGAAGAGGGAGCAGAGGGAGAGCCATCTCCGCAGGTCTATCGTCGTCATCGATCCAGACACAGGGAAAGAGATGCGACCAGAAGAGGCCTACAAACTCGGTCTGATCGACTGGAAAATGTTTGTCAACCTGCAGAGCCAGGAGTGCGACTGGGAGGAGATTACAGTGAAGGGTCCCAAGGGGGAGTCTTCAGTTCTCCATGACAGAAAATCAGGGAAGAAGTTCTCCATCGATGACGCACTGCGTCTCGGGCACATCACAAATCACCACCTTCAGCAGTACAACAATAAAGAAATCACCATCCAGGAGTTTGGTGTTATGGTGTCGGGCAAGAACAAATAAATGACAACCTTTTAAAGAAATGCATTTGAAAAGCTTTGTATACACTTGCTTTTTATTTTACTCCTATTCTGACTTAAATACAGTGGTGAGTTGGCATTCTTCTGTTCTTTATCCATGTATTTATTCCCCTTTGCATTTTCAGTCTGTGGTACTGGCATGAATAATATGGATTGATATTAATATTGTTCTGGCTAACTACAATAACACTATGGTTGACTGGGTACGAGGGTTCTGAAATCCTTTGATTTGCTGAAATTAACAAAGGTACTAAACATTTGATTTATGGAATATGGATGTGTGCAATGCAAGCTTTAATAAAAGTAGAATCAAACTAAGGAAACTGTGCATTTTTTTTATTTCTCATCCAATTAAAGACTTAGATGTAGAAAAATACACAGTTCACAGACACCACATGCGACAACAATACTGCAGTTGTTTTCGATGGTTCTCCTGCCACTGAGTCCATCAGCCATTAATTATATAGCAAGATTCAGACAAATCCATGCAAGCAAATATGCGTATGTGTGTGTGTGTGTAGATATATATATATATCTATACACACACACATATGTGTGTGTATTTATATACATACACACATATATATATACACATATGTGGGGGGTGGAGTGGCTCAGTGGTTAAGACTGGTACGCTGTGTGCGAAAGACATCATGGTCTCAAGTTCGATTCCACCCCTGGCTGATTGAACTCGATTCTCGGGGAAATTTACTGCAAATAAAGTCAAGGTAATAAATAATAAATGTGCATTAACAAAAAAAGTACAATATATAAAGATATTAACTATAGGAAATAGAATAGAGTATATATATATATATATACATACATACACATATATGTATGTAGATATAAATAGGTATATACGTGTATATTATGGTCTAAATGTGGTTGCAGTCTCGTCTTCATATCTTTCCTAACTTCAGGGTGGAATGTGATAAACAAAGCAGAAAAGCGGATGTGACGTAGACAGGAAGGGCTGGTCTTCACGTGTGATCAGTGGGGGTGTGTACGTGTGTGCGCGAGCGTGTGCGCGCGCGTGTGTGTGTGTTGTCTTCCCCCCACATTTACTGTGACGTTTTATTAAAGTTGTAAGATGGCGACGGTGCATCTGAGGATCGGGGACCTGGTGTGGTGAGATCTCATTTAAACACATTTAAACGCACCAGCGTCTCATTAACGACACTGCGCTTTTATACGCGGAGTTACACGGTTTAGTTTTATGCTCATGTTTGTCAGTAGTGTTCGGCTGAAGGAGGTAGTGTTCGAACACTAGGTTAGTTGATGGTCAACCCAAACAAATTGCTAACCGAGCGGACTCAGTCAACAAGCGTCGACAGCTGCGAGCTCAGTCCTGGAAATGTGCGCTTTCGCAAACTCAAACCACGTCTTTTTTTCGACGACGCCTTCTTTGGTAACTTTTGTCAAACAGTTTGTGTTCCACTGTTGTGGTCTGTGACGAGCTTTGCTAGCATAAGCGGGTCTCAACTGTGGGGTGTTTTCGCGTGTGCTCGGCTTCCGTGTTCAGCTCCACTGGACTAGTTCTCTACGCAGCTCCTGTCGAGTCCATTTAAACCCATTTGAAGCCATTTAAAGCCATTCTCCAGTCTGATTTAGGTGTCAAGTGACGACATTTTGACATGTAGCCACACTTCTCAACATTACAACACAGAGAAAGTAGGACAGGTTGTCGTGTACGTTACATTACTCACACACACGGTTTTACTTCAACCCAGTCTACGGAGCATGTTAGGAGAAAAGGTAGAAAGTTATATTTAGCCTTGTTTGGTTTTAATTTCAAAATTAAAAATGTTGATATGTAACTGCGCAGTACAACATACTTGACATATATAAGCAGTTTTCATGTTTTGTTTAAAGGTCCAGTCTCTATAACCATAAAAATAACTTTAATTTAACATAAATACTACTTTTTTAGTATGTATTCTTGTTTTTTCCCGCTGAAATCAAGTGCGTAGGTTTGACTTCAATGTACTAAATAAAAAAACAAAATAACAGTCTATTTAGCGCCCTGTTTTAGTCATTAGTCATATGGTGGGACCTTGCCCTGTTATCATGTCTAATCATTTGCATCCCTAAGTAGGATTCCACCAACACTCTGAAAAATGCACCATATGATTAATTCATTATCTTCATATAATTATGAAGAATTAATTGCCATGTTGCATTTTTTCTGTATTTAAATTGGACAATTCAGATGGTAGATTATAATTTTTGCCATCTTACATTTTGACAACCGAGAGAAAATAGATGATTCGTATTTTGTTGTGTATGCTGCTTATAACAGGCGTTAATTAGATCAGTGGTTCTCAAAGTACCACCTGAGAAAATATTGAGCTCTCAAAGTAACACCATTATCATCAACGTTACAATACAGTCGTAAAAATAGGCCGAGCAAAGTCAGCTTCAGACCTTTCACTGGAGGTAGATTTATTCATTAAGATGATTTGCTCTCTCATCATCCTCTTCCTCACATATACTTCACACACTGGTATTGTGAAATTAGATTAAGATGAAATGAGAGATAAAGTGACTTATTATTGTCTTTCTTTAAAAAAGTTTTTATTTGTTTCATTTTCTATGATCTTTGCTCTACATTCCTCCGTTCCACTCAGTATTTCTGATTTCTCTGGTGATACACGTACCATAGTTTGAGAAACATAGAATTACATGATACACGTTCAAGGTACACAGTTCTATAAATACATACATACCGTACATTGCTCATTAGCAAATGAAACAAAAGAACAATTCCAAACACAAGCAGCTCTCGTAGAGCTTCTCACAATTTGGATTTGAGTAGGAACGGGTGTTTAAATAGCGCAGTGTCTCGAGTCAATGGTTCCAGCTAATGAGGTGCATTGTAAAAATCCAGATCCTGGTAAATTCCAGCATGTCTGCCGTGTCTACAGCATGTTGAGCTTGAAGTAGCAGCTTCAAGATGCAAGAAACTTAACCCCCCAAGTGGTTTTTGATGGCTGTGCTGGCAGCGTGTGAATGGATGTGATGTGAATTCTGATGTGATGTGTTGAAAAGGCTGCACATAGATTTGCTGTTTGTAAGTTAATAGGAGAATTGCAGAAACTGTGTTGTAAAGCAGCTTTTAAATGACCATCAAAACTTAAATCAAATCTGTCTTAACTACAAGATACTTGGTGTATATTGACATATATATATGTCATCCTGCATGACAGAGTCATTTAAATGTTCAGTTTTATGTCTGGTATTTGTACCAGACATATGCTGAGGTTAAGCAACAGCACAATGTTTACCAGGAGTAAATATATAACCCTTTTTTATTTCAGGGGGAAGCTTGGCCGTTACCCACCATGGCCAGGAAAGGTAAGCAGTGAAAGTTTCAGTATATTCAGATACTTGCACAACACTTTTTATTCTATTGTATTATATCATATTTCAGGTAGTAAGCCCTCCAAAGGATCTGAAAAAGCCCAGGGGCAAAAAATGCCACTTTGTGAAGTTCTTTGGAACTGAAGACCAGTAAGTTTGCCTCATATCCACGTGTGGTCACTGACCTGGCAGTTTACCCTCTCCACAAAGTGTTTAAAAGCTGTGTTTCTGTGTGCCTTCTTGTCCAGTGCCTGGATTAAAGTAGAACAGCTGAAGCCCTACCATGCCCACAAAGAGGAGATGATCAAGATAAATAAAGGCAAGCGCTTCCAGCAGGCAGTGGATGCAGTGGAGGACTTCCTGAAGAAGGCCAAGGGAAAAGAACAGGTGGGAAGAGGGTTTGTTTCTTTGCTATACCACTCATTGCATTTGATGAACACATCTGTTATATACCAGCCAAGTAACAATTATGGAACGTAAAAGAAAAAAAAGCGTGAGAGGAGGGGGAAAATAGCAAAGCCACCTCGTGCTGTTGGATGTAGTACATGTACTTTTACTTGTAAAATATTTGCCTCAGAAGACAATGTCATCATCAGAATAGCTTCCAATTAGTTTTTGATTGATTAATGAAGCTATTTAACTGCAGTGGGAATTGTGTTAGTGAGAGATTATGTAACCCTCATCAGTTTTGTTGAGTGTGACAGGCCATCTGCAACCAGGTCTTTCAGCATAAAGATTCAATGTCATTATTTTTCTCAAAAATACAAACACATCTATCCCTGCCCTGTTAGACCTGGTTAGGGAATTTGGTAAGATTTCAGGCTATAAGATTAATAAATCTAAAACATCAATAATGCTGTTAAACCACAAAGAAAGGGGAAACCCACCTACAGTAGCTGCACAATTTAAAGTTGCTGACTGCTTCACTTATTTAGGCATTCAAATTGTACCAACGCTCAATAATATTGTAGATGTTAATTATGGGCCAGTTATGCAAGAAATCTCAAAATCTTTGGATAGATGGGTGTCTTTACCAATGTCATTAATAGGGAGGATAAATACTCTCAAGATGAATGTGCTTCCTAAGATTTCATATCTATTTTCCTATATGAAAACACTTTTCACCAGGTTTCTATGGAAACTGTGTGTAGTTTTCCATAGAAACTATACACAGTGTGTCACTATTGTATTTGCCCTATGATAGAGGGGGACTTAAATGTCCAAATCTGCTCTGGTATTATCTGGCTGCCCAGTTGAGAACACTGATGTTCTGTTATACAGAAATGGATTCTCCGCTGTGGAGGGAGATGGAAGATAATGCACTTAATTTGCCTTTACCTATTTAAATGTACTCAGCTAATATTAAGAAACTTAAAAGGAACACATAAAACCAGATGGTTAGAAACATGATTAGTGTGTGGCACCAGTTTAGAAGATACCTTAAAGAAAAAGACTGCCTTTCCCTTTTTAGTCCAATATGGGGAAAAAAGTCTTTTCCCACAGGAAGAGGAGATGGAGGATTTAAAATCTGGGCTTGAAGAAATCATTGTCAAATACAATGTTGTCCGTAGCCAGTTCTTCAAATACTTACAACTGCGGAACTTCATTAGAACACAACAAAATCAATCATTATCCAGCCCGGTATTGTCTACAATAGAAGAAATAATGGTTAACGACTGCCATGGAAGGGGCTTGATCTCCAGAAACGTCGCCAAAAAGGCTGGTGGCATGGAGAGAAGATTTGCAGGAAAACATCAGTGACGAGTGGAAGAGAGCTTGTGCCAAGGCCCAGTCACAAACTTTTAAAGGGGACATATTATGCAAAATCAACTTTTTAACCATTTTAATACTGATATTTGGGACTCTGGGGGCCCTACCAGTCGCCAAAGTGTGGAAAAACAATACTCAGTCATGTTTTCGTGGTTCCGCTTAGTGTAAGTATAGGCGATAAAACGCTCGATGTTGAATTCCCTGCGCTTATGACGTCAGCATGCGCATTTCACCGCGAATGTTACCGCCCCACCAGTAAGTTTACTTTGCGAGCTCCACCTTAGCTCCACCTTGTCCCTGCGAGAGTGCAGGCGAGGGAGGAAGAGCGGTATTATGTCAACGCGGAGGGACAAGTGTGCTGTTGGTGGCTGCACAGTGGAGCACAGTGTTTTACAGAGGATTTTATATATGAAGCTAATGTGCCGGATAAAGTCAGCAAACGTGTGTTCGCACCACTTCGCATCAGACTCTTGCCTGAAGCTCTTACTTACTTCTAGCTCTTATATGTACCCAAATGTTTAAATGCACTTTTGTAAGTCGCTTTGGATAAAAGCGTCTGCTAAATGACATGTAATGTAATGTAATGTAATCAGACTGCGGCCAGCGGTCACCGTATTTAGTCAGGCGACGTATTTCACCAATGTACAAACACACAAATTGTTAAGAAAAGATCACATAGAGCTCATAACTGACCATTCTGACACATCCTAATTAAACATATTTGTTCAGTACGTCCTCCATGACCGGAGCACAGACTCAGTCTGATACAATCACATAAAGCAGCTGTTTATGCATCTCGCCGCTGACGATCGCTGAATAAACTGTATGTTGCTATATCAGACCGGAGACTGTGCTCCGGAGACCTCACCACCACTGACCAGCTCCGGTGTTCCTGCGAGCTGGCGATCAGCGGTGGCGATCAGCGGTGCTGCACTCTCTGTGTAGAGCGGCGATCTGCCTAAACTGCCGCTGGCTATCAGCGGTGACACAGAGAGTGCGGCACCGCTGATCAGCGGTGGCGATCAGCAGTTCTGTTCATAAGTGTTTTTAACTGATTTACAGTTCGACAGTGTTCGGCTCGATCCTTATGTAGGACGTCTCTTCCTGTGACGGCACTCTCGCTGTTTTCTGCGCACGCTGCCATGTTGATATTGTCAGAGAACTAGTGGAGGGAGGGGGAGACGAATAGAGCTGTAAAGCGCTGTAAAGAGGACAAATCAGAAACCCCCTGGAAGAAGTGGGTGTGTGTTTGCCTGTGTCTCATTTGCATATAAAGGGACCATGCACGAAAACCGAGCGTTCTGAAAGGGGCGGGTTTAGCATGGTTATTGAACTACTATGATTCTTCATCCTTATGGTATTTTGACCAAAGCATGTCACTGACATGTTCATTAGGACACCAGGGAACTATTTTAATGGGGGAAATAGGGTATAATATGTCCCCTTTAACACGCGCCTTAAACTACTGCAGCACAATTGGTTAATGTGTACATATCTGACTCCAGATAAACTTAATAAATTCAACAGTGCCATACCATATGTTTGTATAAAATGTGAAAAGGAAAAGTGTACACTTTTTCACTGTTTCTGCCAATGTCCTCAAATTAAAAATCTCTGGGAAGAAGTGAGACAGTATATTGAGGATATACTGTATTAACCATACAATTACCTCTAGATCCTAGGTTTTTTTATTGAGTATATGCCCAACTACCTTCAACATTAGAAGAAATCATAGAATATTTTTACATATAGGCTTACTGTTGGCCAAAAGAGTCATTGCCTTAGCATGGAAGGAGGTGGATAGGTCAAGGATAGGTAAATGGATTTCAGAATTATCTACTTCTTTACTAGAAAAGATAACATACATATTAAGGGCAAATAATCAATTTTTGAAAACATCTGGGGACCCTTTCTTCCGTTGTCTAGTAATGGACTGACTTATCCCGTGTGGTGGAAACACCTAGTGGTGATTTATAATGTAGCCCTTTGTAGCCCACCTGGAGGAGATGTATAGTAGTGGATACAGAATTAGTAAGCATTGATTGAACATGACATGGTGCTCAACAAACAGTTTAATGTAATTGTTTTTTTATTATTCTTATTTTTTTGTTTATTATTTTACTAATTCATTTTATGTGTATGTTTGTATATTTGTAAACTTTTCGGGATATGGGATAATGTTTTAAGGAGTGTTATGTGTATGTTCAGATGTGTTTGGACTGCTTAGTGCGTGATAAACTGTTAAAAATAAATTTAAATATTGTTGAAAAAAAGTTTTCATTCATGACATATTCACCACTTTGGACCTGCTGAAGATGTATTGCCAAATGATCTGATGTTTGATGTCTGGTGTTTTTGACAGAACTCTGAGGGCAAAGGAGACTCGAAAGGAAAGAGGACGCCCAACAAGCCACTAAAAATACTGGAGGAGGACGACGAGGATCTCAGTGCGCTGAAAGACCCCTCTGAGAAGGTCAGCAGTACTTTGACGAGTAAAAGCAAACAGGTGTTGAAATCAAATCAGTTTTTCTGGTTGTTTCGTTGTCTGTACGGAGGTTACTCTTAAAGGTCTAGTGTGTGGCTGAGCTCTATACACAACTTTGTTTTTACTCACTGGACAAATTAAACATCTTTTGAGGTTCGATGCCGACTGGGGGGTTACATAGTTTCTCCAACGCGCTTGGGAGGAAATGGTGATGTGACGGCTGTTCAGTTGCATGTTTATTTGTTGCTTATTGTTTACACACTGTATCTGTAAGTCAACAAGGCGTTAGACTCCACCAAACTGGAAATGTACATTTAATGTCCTACAATTGGGCAGCCCGTGGCCAAGTGGAAAGGGAACTTGACTTGTAACCAGAGGGTCGCCAGTTCAAATCCCCACCTGGCCAAAAAGGGCTGGGGTACCCCTGAGCAAGGTACCCAACCCCCAATGCTCCCCGGGCGCCACTCAGTGTGGCAGCCCACTGCTCCTAATTCTAGGATGGGTCAAAATGCAGAGGAATACTTTCCCTAAGGGGATTAATAAAAAACTAAAACTAACTTAAAAAAAAACTAAATTGAAGTGATCATATCCCTGCCAAAGCATTGACATTCTTAATCACACTTCTTGATTAAGTCCATAATTCACGCACACAGCTGTATGTTGAAGGAAATCAACCACAATGTTACAGTCCATGTCACTGGTTTATACCGCAAGACCAGTATATGAATAATGGACTGGTATATGACTAATGGAATGTGGCTCAGCAACACACTGTTCGAGGGGGGACCCTTTTCACTGCTGCACCACACATGCGAAAGGCTAAGCTGAAGTGGGGTAGTAATTGCAGCTATGATCATTTACTCCACCGCCTTAGAAGATAATACATCTGAGAGAACCAAGAGTGTATATAGTTACGTTATCAGACACACACTCAACTGAGCTTCTCACTCACTGAGCGCTAAAAAAAATTCCAGTTGTATATAGGGATGGGAACGACACAGTATTTTGAGAGTCGATTGTCGAGGCACCCGTGTCGAATTTTTGTCGAATTGTTGGTCCTTTTTTTTTTTTTTTTCAAAGTAGCAGCGTGGAGGGTGGAAAAAATTCTCCACTGTACGACTTCATTTTAGGCTCAGAAACATGGCTGTAATGTCCAATATTCACATCAGAGCAGTGAACAACAGCTACACCAAACAAAGAGATCAATCATGCTAATCTAATCACAAATACACAAATCACAAAAACATAGATACTTAGAGTTGCGACCACTCGCAGCAATGTTTTTTTCAACAAGTAATACCCGCACCCGCCAGCCACCTGATCATCATTCATTGTAGCAGAAGTCGGATAAATATAATATGTTGCTGTGCAGATCCTCTACGTTAACTAATTTCTGCCTCATTTCAGATCCAGTCAATATGTTAACCTACATATTATTTATTTGTTTATTTATTTCATCCACAACCCACCCGCATGCAATCCATTATTGATGTCCGTGGGTGTAACCGCCAACCATGAAATCTTTAACAGGTGAACTTATCTCACCATTTCGGCCTAGTTTTTGTCCAAGAACACAAGCACGTCCACGTGTTTGGGAAGAAGGCGAGGGCTGAGTCTCTCTGCTGGCACGGATGTGTCAGGGATGCAGAGGGTAGGCTCATGTTTTTGAACCTGTGCTCGTTAAGTGCCCACCAGTGTGCAGGATCTTGACTGGGTGAGATGCCGTCTTCATTTATGTAGCGCACTTTATGATTTGCCCTATGTTTATTTCAATAGGCAATGCATTAACTTGAAAGACAAAATACAATTCACAAATACACATGACAATCCCACAAGCCCCGTCCCTCGACATTTGTTTCCTACCTTTTTTTTTTTTTGAGGTTGCAAAAAAAGTCCCATCCCTAGTTGTATACCTTGAAACCGTTAGAGTAAAATACAGTGATAAGAATTTAGTTAAATATCTGGGGAGGTGCATGTCATGGGTATGTAACTACACATAGGAAGAGAATATGCAAGCATAAATCTGTCAGGCTTTACCACCACAAGCGATTGTTATCATGTTTCGAGCAGACGTGGAACCACTATGTCACTAGTGCACCTGTAATAACCAGGGCGGTCTGTACATGTCAGTAGTGTTTACATTCACACTGAAGGTGAAGCAGAACATATTCTTTATACACAGCCAAACAATGCAGGGCATACATAGTTACACATGGACCCAAGAGTTTTAAAATGTCTTAGTCCAGGTCAAGTGAATTTAATGAATCCATTAATGAAACTTTGGTTGATGTGATCGTGGAAGTGGTATTAAAGCCCAGTCTGTGTTTTAGTTGTCTCAGTAAATCCCAAAGAGACTTATGTTAAAATGCTGGAAAACCTGGTACTAGCAAAAATGCTCTTTGAATATTAAATGGTATTATTTGTCCAATATTTAAATATTCTAATCTTATGAGAGTTAACTTTAGCAGCTTAAGCGACACATTAAAAGACCCTGATTAATTTCGTCACTCGCACCACAAATTAGGTCATCAATGGAGTTCATCATTTTCAATCATTGATAGAAACATTTGGAGTTTGTATATTTTTAAATATATTATGAAAAGTCACAGTAACTGATTTTATATGCTCCCTATTTGGTACCTTAGACAGGATGAGAAGCCCCAGGTGATGTTAAGCTCGTATAGTATAGTATAGTATACATTAGGGCTGTCAAGTGTCCTCTATAATCCTATTCCAATTCCATTCCTCTCCACAATTCATCAATGCATCAGATTCTTAGCAATAAAGAAGGAAATGACTGTATTTAGGTCATTGGGTATTTGTGATGCATCCTTTAGTTGTTTGCATTACAGATGATGTGATGAACCCACTGAGAATAGAAGATGTCATTTTTTTTCTGCCATTGTTGCCAAATGCTAAAGGTGCAACCAACAGATCACAAAACCTACAATTTAGATCAAATCACTTTTTTTTGAAAAACAGGTTGGATCATTTTTTTTAGATCTAACCAAAAATGATTATTCTTGAATTAATTTAAACTATCTATTTTGGCTCTTGTTTCTACATCGGCTTTTATTACATTTACCATTTCATATTTTTATTACAGGTATTATATATTTCTAATTTGCAGTCTGCTTCCATGTCGTCACTAAACTCAGTCAATCTGATCACATGACTGCTGCTGCTCTGGTGACCAGAGTTTTCTCTCACTAACTCGGTTTGTCTCGACGGCTCACTGCAGCTCTGCATCTATATTTAGGGAATTATTAGGTCAACTTTAGAAAGTAAAATTTACAATTTATCGACCGTGGTTACGGTAACCTTCACCGTCGAGAAATTTTACTAAGACACTGGTAGCTGTTTCATCAAAGTCTTCTGGGAGTGCAGAATGTTCTGTACATGACTTTCCAACATCATGCGTTACACTGAAACACAGAAACTCTTATGTAAAACGATACAAACACCATGGTTCTGGTCTGCTTTTATAGATGAGCATGCCTATTCAGGATGGAATATTCTTAACTCCAGTACACGAGAGCTAGTGAAAGTAATGCAGGGTTTACAGCAGGTCCCTCTAAAGGAGCAGCTAACGAGATGCATTCAAAGACCCTGGTAAATGTCATCACTTCATCGCGATCTACAGCATGTTGAGCTTAGAGGAGCAGTTTCACGATGCATTTAAGAAACCTCTCAAATTTCTTTTTATTTTATTTTGAATAGATGCAGTAACTGATTAACATTTTATAATCAAGCATATAATCAAATTTTCATGCCTATCTGCGGTGCGTGTATTTATTTGGGTCTAACATGCAGGTGCTCAGTTTTGCATTTTGCGCCGTTAAATAAAACTTGTTTATTTAAACTGTTTTGGCTTCACAGCACATGTCTTCTTTCCAGATACTGCCAGTGTTACAGCAGCCGTGGTTGTAATGCACAAACAGAGTTCAGTGCCATCTGCTGTGTTTTCATCATGGTACAGTTCGGTTTGAAATGGTAAAGCCCTGGGTCAGGCTTGCGTTTCCACTGATAACAGTACCTTTACTCGGTAGGCATGGTGTCGGCTGCGCATGATGGCCGAGCCAGCAAGATACGCTGCATGATGTCGTACTGGTGCAGCAGCGAATGTGGACATCGGCACACCAGACAATAATGGAGGACATCCAGCAGCTCTTCTTTTCCTGCTCAGTTTGGAGTTGTTGTAATGTGGGTGTTGAAGAGAAAGACGGCCAAACAACAGAAAACTCTGTTGGACAATCAGCTGACTGTCATGGGGGGAGTTGGTCTAGCTGCACCCTGACCTTACGGTACCATTTTCCTCTGGTACCCCAAGAGAAGAGTGACAAAAAAATGGAACTGTATGGGGCTAGTTATTTTCAGACTATTCCGAAAGGAAACACAAAAATAACCCCTAAATTGTTGCTCTTGATGGAAACGCGTCTATTGTCTTAAATGGCTGGTTCACTCAAATGTGCGACCCGCATCTCCAGTGGTATGACCCATGTCTCCAGTGGTGTCCATCTTTGCACATCAGTCAATGGTTTTGAGATGGAGGTGAATAGAAGTTGCTCAACGCCATCTCTTTAACACATGGTGGAGAATCAGCCGTCCCCAACTACAGCAAACAGGCAGCAAACTCACCCTTTGATTTTAGAAGGTGAATGTGTGTCTTTCTCCTCCTTAAGGACTTGACTGACTCTGACCCCGAGCCATCAACTGTTGAGAGGCTGGGGGCTGGACCTGGCTCAGGATTCAAATGGGAAAGCAGTGTAGGTGAACCCCAACACCCCCCTCCCACAAAGCCTGACTTGCCCTGCTTTTCTTTCCTTTCCTCCTGACCTTTAACCTTTGGCTTTACTCACCAACAACTGCAGACCTTTCCCTTTGACGTGTGTGTGTGTGTGTGTGTGTGTGTGTGTGTCCGCCCACCCGCCCACCCACAATAGGTGTTCTCTTGATGAGCCTTGTGGCCTGTTGCTCAGCTTGCTGTTCAGAAACCAGGGTGAATGACCACTTGTGTATTTAATGCTCTGAAGGCAGTGTGACCCACACGTGCACATGTACATACAGAAACATTGGTCTGGTCAGCTGATCTCGTGTGTCAGTCGCCCATTTGTCCAAACCATCTAAAAAGCAGTTTTCAGCTGCAGTTAAAGCACAACAACATCTAAAGTCTGAAAGGCTTCCTGAATTTATTCTGTTATTTACTGTTGGCATTGTAGATGGGATTGAGATGCAGCTTCACCTCCTAATGCAGCACAAAAATGAAGCCAACATATCCCTGATACAAATGTGCTCTGCCTCTGCTCTTGGCTTTCTACTCTTATTGTAGTTTTTTTGTATCCCTGTCAATAACAACAAGAACTCTTCCTAGAACTGTATAAAAAAAAAAGCAGGGTTTTTAAAGTCATCGTACAAATGAATTGACTGAAGTCTTTTTCTGTTGCAGCCTGTGAAAGATGACCCACATTTCCATCACTTCTTGCTGAGCCAGTCTGAGAAGGTATGAGGCAGCATTTCTTTTCAGGTTCAGAGTCGGCGCTTTATGGTCTGTCAGTGTGATGCTCTGGTGTTATTTAATTAGATTTCTATGTGATATGGGAACAAATCTTATTGCAGTATACTTTATATATAATTTATATAATTTGATATAAATCAAATCAATATTTCTGTAAGGCTGGGCGATTTGGTGCATAAATAATATCTGGACGAGATATATGGGGTAGAGTGGCTCAGTGGTTAAGACCGATGCCTTGTGTGCAAAAGACTTCAAGGTTGCAAGTTCAACTCTACCCCTGGCAGGTTGTACTCAATTCCCTTGTAAGTTGCTTTGGATAAAAGCGTCTGCTAAATAAGTAATGTAATATATGGGGATATAAAACTGCACACATGGTGTTTCCCTGTGCTCATGAAAGGTTTTCTTTTGGGATGTTTGTGCTTCTCAAAGGAGAGTGACAATACATGGTTTATGATCTTAAAATACTGAATAATCAAGATCATATGTAGTGTGTTTCACAAATGTGTTCAATATAATAAATCTGATTATTAATGCAAAACCGTAAAAAGTCGTCACGATATGACAGCGTCCAAAATCTAAGACCATATCATGTCTCATGTTGTGGATATTGGTATAATAGCCATACTACAGAGTTTAAAGTTTATAACTTTTAAACATAAACAAGCACATCGTTGGATTCAAACTGTTGCCAAATGAGTTCACAAATGCTGCTTAAGCATATCCACTCTACATGACTCTCCCCGTCTCTCATTTCAGCAGTTTTTTGGTTTTCATGACACTTCTGTATCACCACTGAGCAGGTGAGGTGGAAGGCTCTCAGAAACCTGGTCGCCGGTTCTTAAAATATGGGCTCCCAATCTGCCTGCTAGCAAAACCAACAGGGGGTGATGTAATTATGGGGGTGTCACGATTAGGTCACAACTCGATTCTCAATCATTTTTCTCTCTTTTAGTGCAGATGGATCTGCCATTTTTAGTCTGGGATCATTGGTTTAACTCGTTTCATTTTTGAATTCCCATTTCGATTGTGTACATGTCATGAGTGATATAATATCCATTTGTTTGGACTGTACCACACTGTAGTCAACTGGAAACCAACTATAAAAAGAAGAGAAGTCATAGAGGGTCATGTAGCTTTGGCTGCTCTGACTTTACTTGAGCAATCTGTTGTTAAAGAAAAAATGCATGCAGGACGTCACACTGGGGGTGTGGTTAAATCCTTGATTACACCTTTGCTTTCAAAGGTCACTTTAAATATTCACTTCTATCTGGACACACTCGGGCCGAGTTTGCCCGTGGAACCTGCATTTCTCGCGACACAGTTCAACCCCCACACCCGTTCCTCATCCCCGATGTAGGTCTTTTGCAGTTTAACTGAAACAGCCTGCAGCTTAACTGATAAATCCCCGTTCTTTGTCATCCTGTGGGGGATTTGCTGAATGGCATTTCTGCACTCGGTCCAGGTCTGTTACTGCAGACGACACAGACGATACTATTTAATTACATCGCTAAATGTACAAATCAAGGCAATTGACAGCAGAGGTTTAGTACTTGGTCTTAATTAATCATGTTTTTTATTCATTTAAATTGTATTTGTTTGCAATTCACAAGTCCGTACTAACAATCTCTTGATTTGGAATTAGGTCAATAAAATGATGTCATTTTATTCTTTACCAGAACATGTTGTTTCATTCTCACTTAACCAGTAAAGTCAATCATTTATTTATTTACATGGAGGGTGAAGCGTCACTGCAAGTAAACAATGATGATGTATGATGGTGCTTAGTGTCAAAGCTAATGTTGCAGCTAAGTCACACTAGCAAACCTGTTTCTCATGAGTCGAGTTACTATAATTTACATGTTGGTCAATTGATACAGTTTGTTGCACTTAACAGTAATAACAGACCTCTTAATGTTGCTATTAGCCAGTCATCACTGCACTGCTGCATGAAACTGCAGTGACTTTGAGTGACTAGTGACTTGTAAAGCAGTTGTTTTCAGTGTAAATGAAGTGAAAACGAGTTAATTAAAACTAGTTGTTCAGTTCTTCCTCCATGACCGCCACAGGGTTTGTGATCAGCAGTGCTGTCTCTAAATACACCAGACTTACAGTTCTCAACGGGTCGGGCCGACCTGACAAACCTGACCTGAAAAAATGCACAAATGAGGCAGGTCGGGTCAGGCCTCAGGGCTTCCTTTTTTCCACACATTTATTGCTGGTTGTAAATTATATCTCGTTTGTTGTGAATCATCGCTGTTCACGTGTGGTGAAGGTTAAATCTGTAGAGGGGCAGACCTGACGCACTGTATGAGTAACCAGTAACAAAACTGTAACATTCCTGTGGCCGAAATTAAACCAGTTGCGGATGCTGCCGTTTTTAGGATTGTTAAGTCTTTTTAACTGATCTACAGTTCACCATAGTTGGACTGGTTCTTGTGTCGGACGTCTCTTCCTGTGACGACACTCTGACCAGTCAGTGGTCAAGGTATCACCTCAGCTCACTCTGAACCTCGCCAGAGCAGGAACTAAAAAAAGTATGTGGTACCAGGTTCTATGCTTGTGGAAACGCAACTTAACCGTGCCAAAGCAAGTCGAGTCGGTGGAAACACGCCATAAGTGGTTGCTCCACAGCCTTTTCGCTCAAGTCGCATTACATTCTAGTTTGCAAATGTATTCATTTATGGATCACTTATGACTAAGTTGTGGTTACACAGGTGGAAATACAGAAAAAGAATAGTACCAACTGAAGCTGTCAGTATGGTAATCCTAGTCACACCTTCTTATCTTTTCTTGTGCGCCTGATTTAGCGTTGAAAGCGTTTCCCCCTTAAAAATATCACATCAATGCCATTAAACAATAAACATGCACAATGACTCCAAAAATACCAAAATGGTTTGAGTTCATGTAAACAATGTTGTTCTTTGCTGTTTAATCGTACTCTCAACTTTCTTAGTAAATACAAGAAGGCAGACTTGGAGTGTTCTCTTTACAAGAGCGTGTTTATCATCTCCTGTTCATCTGCCTTCCTGCTCACAGCCAGCCTCATCCATGGAGCCCATCAGCAAGCGTCTCAAGGTCATTGAAGAGGTAAAGTAACTCGTTAAAAGTAGTTTAAATGTTTTTTTACATGTGTAGAATTATCAGGTAACATTTTTCTTGTTGATTGTGCAGGTCACGGGGTCAACCTCTATCCAAGCAGCAGACAGCACAGCCATCAATGGCAGCATCACACCCACTGATAAAAGGTAGTAACACATTGTCACTATAGCATTACTGAATACCTTTATCAAGATGACCCACTAAATGTAGCTGGACAGTTTGAAAGACTACACCACAGCTCGGGTTGAACCATTTGGAGATAAAGTAAGAGTCTAGGTTGAGATGGTTTGGTCACATGTAGAGGAGGGATAGTGATTACATTTGACAAAGGGTGTTGAAGAAAAGAGGATGACCACAGAGCCGGATCATGGACGTTGTGAAGAAGGTAACTGGTGTAACGGAAGATAACACAAGATGGAGGCAGGTGATCCACGTATGATCATGTTTTCTCATGTGTTTAAAAGTTTGTTCTCCTTCCAGGATAGGGTTCCTGGGTCTGGGGCTGATGGGTAGTGGCATTGTTTCCAACCTGCTGAAAATGGGTCACGTGGTCACAGTGTGGAATCGCACAGCAGAAAAGGTGTGTGGCAATTTCATTATTGTTGTTGTTGTTGTTATTATTAATACTGATGTTTTCTTTATTCATTATGTGAAAAACTAAATGGACCATACATAGACATAAGCAACCACTCATTCACAGAGGCTTATGCTGCAGTCACATGGTAGCAGAGCATTTTCTTTGCATCATTCGTTGAAAAGCACAAAGATATTTTTGCTTCATACAATGACCCCGAAAAACAATCAGCACTGAGATTCTCTGACTAACGTCAAGGCCGTGTCGGACACATATTCTCAACTCTACTCCCCTAATCTCAATATAGCTTCACATTCAAAGAACACTATATCTAAGAAATCTTCATTTTTTTAAAATTTATTCTAAAACAGAATTTACTATGTATGAGTAACGCATGAACATTATTGAAGCACTGTTAAAGGTCACAGGCTTCTGTCATATATGAAGCAAGCAAAGGGACACGAATAAAAAGTAAAAATAAATATATATCTGTGCGTGTGTATACAATAAATACTTAAGTCAGTGATAATAGTTAAGAGCATGATTGATAATAAATAAAACCTAGTTAAACATAGTTCAAACCAAGCAGCATGCTAAAAAAAAAAGAACGTGCATCAATCAGTTTCCATCAGAGAACGTGCAGAGGACGCTTCAGGGAAGAAGCTACCCCTCTGAACTGAGAGGTGTATAGAACTGTATAGAAACTGTCCTAAACAAAACATCCACATCAAAAAACAAAGATTAAACAGTGCTGTGTTGGAAAGTAACTTAAACCGAAAGAAAAAAATGTTGCAACATAACTGTGACAGGAAACCTGACTGACACATTTTCTTTCCTGTGACTATTCCAAAATAACGGCTGTGTTTCATTAGTGAAATACCCGCAGACCCATGTAGGGCTGCAACCATTAATGATTATTAAATCAATCGTCAAGTTATTTAATATTTTTATATTTTAGCATTGAAACTATAATTTTGGTAAAATAGCTTCTACATATGTTTATATTAACCATTACATAAACCTTACACTGGGTGGTGGTCTAATACATGTGTTACAGTGTATATCAGTGTCTATTATCAGCCCAAGCGCTCCCAATATATTAGCCTATCAGATATCGGCAAAAGTCCAATATGGTCCATGCCTAGAAACAACTACTTGGGGTTGTGGATTTGATTGTCATCAAAACCAGTTTACAGGTGAATGACTGCCACCTACTGAATGTGAGTGTGGATCAGAAACCTAATGCACAGCCATGTGGCCATGTGCATGCTGACTCTACTGCCTACTGTGTTCCAGTGTGACCTGTTCATTCAGGAAGGGGCCAGGTTAGGCCGCACCCCTGCAGAGGTGGCCTCAATGTGTGACATCACCTTCTCCTGCGTCTCTGACCCAAAGGCTGCCAGGGATGTGAGTATCAACTCAACTGCACCTCATGGCTTCTTTTTGTAATGTCTCTGGATTATGGGTGAAAAACCCTGTCTGTCTGTCTGTCTGTCTGTGTGTCTGTGTTGGTCCAGTTGGTGCTGGGACCCAGTGGAGTGCTGCAGGGAATCAGGCCAGGAAAGTGCTATGTAGAGATGTCCACTGTAGACCCAGAAACCATCACAGAACTCTCACAGGTACACACACACACACACACACACACACACACACACACACACACACACACACACACACACACAAAGAATGACAATGTTTACATGGATTCCATTGTTTGTATTTCAGGTGATCACCTCACGGGGAGGCCGTTTCCTGGAGGCTCCAGTGGCAGGAAGCCAGCAGCTCTCCAATGATGGGATGCTGGTCATCCTGGCAGCAGGTGACAGGACGGTGTATGAAGACTGCAGCAGCTGCTTCCAGGCCATGGGCAAGACTTCCTTCTTCCTGGGTCTGTATAGAGTTGATTCCACATGAATGACCTAGACTGTGGCAGCCATCAGCTGACTAACCTGCTCCCATAATAACAGAGGAGCTCCAGAGCTGTGTTTTAGATCCATGCACAGAGCAATTAGCAGCAGTGTTTGCTTGTGCTAGGGCTGAGCATTTAATCAATGTAATGAGTGAATTCAGTCATTCAGCAGAGTCGCTGCTAATATTTAACATGATTATTATCAGTGGGCAACTGTGCAGCAGCTGCTACGTGTTGCAAGCAGCAGTGGACGGGGCACCTGGACTCAAGACCTCTCACCTCTCGTCCAAGAGAAGTCTTGAGTTTTGAGAAACGTTGTCCAGTTCGGTCACTGACCCTTTGACCCAGTCTCAGGTGGTTACGGTCACCTGAGAGACACACTTTCCATTGTGTATGTGCATACGTGGGAGTGTGTGGTTGAGTTGGACAGTTGAGTATGTGAAGCATGAGAAGCTTGGTATTGCACCAAGGTAACATTAGCAGAGACAACGAGAAAAGACCGTCTTCTGTCATTGCTTTGAAGGTGAAGCAGGGAACGCAGCGAGGATGATGCTGATCCTCAACATGGTGCAGGGCAGCTTCATGGCCACCATTGCAGAGGGTCTAACTCTGGCCCAAGCCACCGGCCAATCACAGCAGACCTTCCTGGACATCCTGTGCCAGGGACAGATGGCGAGCACCTTTGTAGACCAGAAATGCCAAAGTAAGTCATGAAGAGTTATTCATTGACACACCTGCACTGTGCACATGACAGTATTCTAACTCTTGTTCCTGCGTCTTGTAGATATTTTACAGGGTAACTTTAAACCAGACTACTATTTGAAACACATTCAGAAGGATCTGAGGCTAGCCATCTCCATGGGAGACATGGCCAACCATCCAACTCCAATGGCCGCAGCTGCCAATGAGGTACATTCATTCATTCATTCATTCATTCATTCATTCATTCATTCAGTCATAGGTCTCCACGTTTCTTAAATGTCTTGAATTGTGCTGAGGAAAGTCTTCACATCAAAAAACATATAAAAGGTTTTAGGCAGTTGATTTTCTATGAATGAGCTTATGTAAGAAAAATCTCTATCAAATCAACCCTAACTCTGATGAAAGGATTCTCCATCCATGTTCACTATATATGACTTTATGCACTTTTTTTGTCTATGTTGTGAAGAAGTAAAGAAATCCACGGATGTTTTGACAGAAATGATGTGTCTGTGTGTGAATGACCTTTGACCTCAGTAGCAGAGTCTGGCTGCAACTTTTACTCAATTAACTATGTTGATAATGGATTCATTGCTTTTATTTAAATAAAAAAAACGCTTTCTCTGATCTTTCAGATTCTGGAATGCAAATGTTTTCTGGTTTCTTTGCTTCGTCTCACAAAGAAATCATTGAAACTTAATCATTTAGGATTGTTTAGAAACCAGTTGATGAATGGAGAAAATAATGTCATCATTAGTCATGATATCATTAGTTGCAACTCAAGTGAAATATTGAAACGTGACCAGTGGAGACCCGTCAGAGAACCTTGCCTCGGGTCCAGAGCTGGAAATATGATCCAGGTTTGCATTGACTGAAGCTTTGAAACCTAACGGCACAACAATAGCTGTTCATCACAGGGCAATAAATACTACATTAAATAACCATGAGAGAGCTCTCACATACACACACATACACACACACACACACACTGCTCACATGAGGAACAGAAGAAATGATTATTCTATCATTTACTGTGAACAACAAATGTGGTGGAAAATGTTGATGTTGATGAAAGTAAATGACCTCTGCTTTTAAAATGATACCAAAGACAATATTTGAAGTCATTAAAAAATGTCGTGATCTGAAGCGACTGTGACACAGCTGCCAGTGAGCAAAAAGATGATCCACAGACATGGTCATCGTTCCTACCCTGAGTAGTTCTGGAATGTGTGACCTGGTAGAATTCCCTGCACACAGGAACTGACGAGGGCAGCAACATATGAGAGCATAGCTGCAAACAAAAGTCACTTTTCATGTTTATATGTTCCACACTGCAGCTGTAACACTTGAATGTAACTGAAGCTGCGGTTTGTTTTTGTGTTGCTGCACAGGTTTATAAGAGGGCTAAGGCGCTGGACCAGTCAGACAACGACATCTCTGCAGTCTACAGAGCCTACATCCACTAGAGTGCAGTCTTTGATCTCTTCTTCTTTTCTCCTTCACCATTTACTGAGTTGTTATTTTCCTCATGGAAAAACTTTTTTTTTATATATAAATTTGAGGCAACCTTGAGCGCTGTACTTGACTGTGCTGATGGTGTGTTCAGACCAACTGTGTGTGAGTGTCGTGCAGTAGATAAGTCATGGTAGATGTAGATTTCAGGAGCTAACCTGGTTATCCTGCTCCATCTCAATTTCAAATGCTTTTATTCTCCATTTCTGACTCGTCAACATCTGACAGGCCATCTTTTTTCTTCTTGACAGATTGTAGCCATTTCCTGAAAAAGTCTAAACAGAATGTTGACACATGATAAAAGCAGCAGGAGCTTACAGGACACGAGTATCGCGAGGTTTTCCTGCTGTGTTCTCTTGAGGACTCAGACGTGACGTAATGATTTCAGTGCTGGTGTGAGAGCAGCTCATAGTATTTGGTCTGAACACACTGTGAGTGAGTTGCTGGTTTGAAGACACCAGGGCAGAGCACACTGACTCCGTCTGTTAAAAAAAACAACCGTATGATTTTTTTTTTTGTTTGTGTGCAAATGAAGAGTTTATTTAATTTAGTGTGATATTTTATTTCCTTTTTTTTTTTTTAATCAATGAGAGAAAACACCAAGAACACGTCACTGCATTGCCTTAATATTGTAACCCTCTCAATGGTCCATGTATTTATTTCTGCTTGTTTCCAGGTCTGATGTGTGCTTTGATGTTGCTGTTAAAACAGAGCAACAGGCCACACGAGGCCTTTCGCATGCAGTAACAATCAAATAGCACTCGTCATGTTCAGTCCCTTCATTCTGTTGTTTTATTGGAAGAATTTTCAGTGTTTTTTGTTTTTCTCTTTTTTTTTTAATATATTCCCCTGCAACAAGATTAATCTAGTTGAGTTGTATTTTAACTGAAGTTTCTAATGAATCATTAGTGTCATGTTTTCTTATTTTAAGTTATAAAAACAAGTGTTTGGCTTTAGAAAAACATGAGACTTGCATTAAAGAAACAAGCTAATCAAACTGTTTGATGTGGATTAGTGGAGGCAGTGTTTTACAGTCAGAGGGAGGGCTCTCTCTGACCTGAGCTCCTCCTACCACAGGAAGTTGTGAGTGGGAGCTTATGTCATTCCAGCCTTAGTCAGACACTGAGGGTCATTCCTTCAACAGGAACTGTGATTTCCAACTGGGGAAGTCAGATCAACCCCGACATGGGATTTAAGATGGCTGCCACTCACATAAACACCCCCACCTCCTGATAATAACCCTTGTGTTACAGTACTCAGTAACTGTCTATGTGTGTAGAGTGTTTTTATTGACTGCTATTGCTTTTTGTCAACAAAAAAGGAGTAAAACAGATCATCTGCACCATCATCTTAGTTTACTGAATGAGTTTTTGCTGTGTGACTTGTGGGGACTGGTGCTGAGAAATGACAACATGTCAGTATGTCCGCACGTGAACATCAAGCTTATGCTGCATTCCATTTACATCGCAGCTCAGAAGTCGGATTTGGGAGTGACGTCACCGCTGCGCACCGTTCTCCTGGCAGAAGCAGTCAATAACAAAACTGTGCAGTGAAGCCACATGCCTACAGTCGTACTAATATTATTATTATTATTGTTATTGTTATTACGTGTACCACTGACTTACTGTGAAACAGACGTGTCAGTGTCTGTGGAGCAGCCGTCTTGTAGTCCCATGCAGGGTGTGGTGAGTGTGCTCTTAGTTGGACTGGAACATTAATGGGAAAATCCAAGTTCTGACCTAAAGTGGAATGTACCGTTGTATTAAAGATAATTTAGAATGCATGCGTCCATCACTGCGTGCTGTCTAAAGCAGTTCTAAAGCAGCTGAAACACGTTTGTAAACGTCTAAAGTAAGGATCAACACTGGGGTAGACATGGAACCATGTGACTGAAATAACTGCAGCTCACAATATTCATCTGTAAAAAAAAAAAGTCACTCGTTAACGCAGTTATTTTTTGTTTTTACATCGTAGACAGAAACACGAGGTATTTTTGGCGTGAGTTAAGAGACGCAGACTCCCCGGTGAGACTTAATCATTAAAACCATGTTGGTGAGCTGGACCAGTGGTTCTCAAAGCTTGGGTCGGGACACACACATGAGTCATGGGACTTGGTTCACAGCCATTTATCAGTTTTGGGAAACACTGGCATAGATGGCATATACAACATGTATAATATATTATTATTATTATTATTATTATTATTATTACAGTCCTGCTCTTCTTCCACTGTATCGTGAAATGAAAAAAAGACCTATCCATGAATAAGTAAATGAGTCTATCATTAACAAAATAATGCACTTGTGTATGAATTATCCCACATCCCATTTTGAAATATTTGCCAACATGAATTATATTTGATGTTTTTAACTGAGGTAAAGAACTGTTTTTAGAAGCCATGTAAATAGTTTTAGGTTGACTATAGTCTTTCTTCTATGTCTACAATAACTAGAATTAATGACGTCAACTTGTCTTTAGTTTGAAATGCAACAGGACAACAGCGTCACCTTTTTCTTTTACCAGTCGATTGTTCAAGTGTAAATGGTTAATTGATTTGTGGCTTAAATAATAAATCATTGAGTTAGATCATGTATGAAGAAAGTGTGCTTTTGGGGGGAGCTGTATGATTTTGTGTACATGGGAAATATCAAGACACGAGTAACAGGTTGTTTAATAAATCCTCCCCTGATCAGTGACATGTTTTTATCATTGAATATTTTAATATTTCAGACAACAGATGCTGATGTCTTTCCCAGCTCCAATTTGCTAATCCCGATGCAAATGAAACACAGCATAATTCCATGATAAGCATTGCATTATAATGCACTTACTCATAGATCACATCAGGTGTGTATCCAGTGGATAAATCAGTGGATAACAACAGCTTTTTATAATGTCTTGTAATGTCAGGGACAGACTGGGACAGAAACTTGGCCTTGGTATGTTGACATTTAAGACATGTAAACACCTTATCGTGACAGACAGATACAAGCCTTCACCAAATAAATCATGTAAATGTAACTTTAACTGTTAATAAAAGAAGGTCTGAAGGGAATAAAAGTTTAAATAATATATTAAAATCAAAGCTTGGACGACCCTGACACTCAAATCCAGCACATCTTCAGAAGTGGGCGGGGCCACGTTAATAGTGAACGTGTGACCAGCTTAATGCTGCATTCAAGTGCGTCGTGTTAAAACTGAAAACACTGCGTTTCAAGTCTGAATGAACAGGTAAATGCATCATTCCCAGTTCAGTTTTGTCACAGACTGAGTTTTCTTTCATCAAAAGACTTTCGGTCTCATTGCTTTCAATCACATTATTTGTCACGTTTTTCAAAAATCTGTATCGTTTCATGTGTGTTAAAGGACGCTCGCAGGATTCCCCACCGTCCTTGAAGGCAACACACCCTCCGCTAAACTAGGCAGTGGTGAGACTCGTTCATTCACAGGAGCGGAGAAACGCAGTGGGACGTGTTTTTCTCTACGGTTTGCGTCTGTAAACTGCGCCAAATGTTAAACCCGCAGAGGTCTCTGTCCGAGCTGCCGAAAATGTCCGCTGCCAGTCAGGTGGAGAGAGCGGTGCTGGTAAGCTGCTCTGTGTGTGTGTGTGTGTGCGTGTGTGTGTGTGTGTGTGTGTGTGTGTGGGGCAGACACTGAAAAACAACAAACACGACGCAGTGTTGCCGCTGTTAGCATAGAGGGACCAGTAGCATCCGCGCGCTATAACGCAGGCTCGCGCTGTCAGTCATTAAGTGATGGTGATTAAAGGCCCGCGCGTGGACTTTGTATTTACATCCTCGTGAGGACCACTATGGTTTTCTGTCCTTACAACTGTAAAGGGACTGTTGATGACGTAAGACCTTGTTTTAGGACAAGAATTATATTTAATGTGTGTGTTCGTTCGTCAGATACGAACATCAAATCAGCGACTGTTTACTGTAATTAAAATAACTGTGTTTGCTTTAAATGCAGTGGCGTGCACAGACATTTATAAGAGCAGGGACGGAAATGAAAAGGGCACCTACCTGGTGCCACAAGTGTATCATGAACCACATTCTCACACAGATATACAGGGACATCACTTACTATGACCAAGATGTTAATTTTCTATAGAGGAGGGAACGTCCTAACAACACGTTTGTCTTTTGCAGGACAGGAAATGATGTTACACCGGCATCGTATAACAAAGAAACATTTATATTTCACTTTAGATGCCACAAATGAACATGTTTACCTCTTCTTCCTCATGTTTTTACCTCTTCTTCCTCATGTTTTTACCTCTTCTTCCTCATGTTTTTACCCTGCCTCATGCCTTTACCTCTTCTCTCTCTCTTCTTCCTCATGTTTTTACCCCTCTTTCCTCTCTTCTTCCTCATGTTTTTACCTCTTAACTTCCTCTCTTCCCTCTTACTCTCTTCTCCATGTTTTTACCTCTTCTTCCTCATGTTTTTCCTCTTCTTCCTCATGTTTTACCTCTTCTTCCTCACATGTTTACCTCTTCCTCTACGCTTTTTTACCTTTCCCTTTCTTCCTCATAAGTTTTTACCTTTCTTCCTCCGTTTACCTCTTCTTCCTCATGTCCTTTCCCTCTTCTTCCTCATGTTTTCTTTCTTCTCCTCTTCTTTTTACCTTTCCCTCATGTTTTACCTCTTTCTTCCCTCATGTTACCTCTTCTTCCTCTACACATTTATCATGTTTTTACCTCTTCTTCCTCCTCACCTCTTCTTCCTCATTCTCTTTCTTCCCTCATGTTTTTACCTTCTTCTAGATACACGTTTTACCTTCTTCCTCACATTTACCTCTTCTTCCTCATGTTTTTTACCTTTCTTCCTCATGTTTTTTACTCTTCTTCCTCACGCTTACCTCTTCTTCCTCATGTTTTACCTCTTCTTCCTCCTGCGTTTACCCCTTCTTCCTCATGTTTTTACCTTTCTCATGTTTTTACCTCTTCTTTCCTCACATGTTTACCTCTTCCTCATGTTTCCTCATGTTTTTACCTCTCTTCTTCCTCTTTTTTCTTTTTCCTCCGCTTACCACTTTCTGTTTTACTCTCTTTTCTCTTTAATGCACCCTTCTTCCTCACCATTCTTCTTCCTCATGTTTTTACCTCTTCTTCCTCCTGTTTACGTTTACCCTTCTTCCTCATTTTTACCTCTTCTTCCTCATGTTTTACCTTTCTTCCTCATGTTTTAATATTCTTCCTCTCTTCCTTTTCTTCCTCCGCATGTTTTTTTACCTCTTCTTCCTCACCTTTCACTCTACTTCCTCAATGTTTACCTCTTCTCCTCTACCTCTTCTTCCTCATGTTTTTTACCATGTTTTTACATATTCTTCCTCATGTTTTTACATATTCTTCCTCACATGTTTACCTCTTCTTCCTTGTGTTTTACCCATTCTTCCTCATGTTTTTACCTTTTCTTCCTCCGTTTTTACCTTTTCTTCCTCACCTTTAACCTCTACTTCCTCACGTTTAAACCTCTTCTTCCTCACGTTTACCTCTTCTTCCTCACGTTTTTACCTCTTCTTCCTCGCGTTTACCTCTCTTTCCTTACGTTTACCTCTTCTTCGTCATGTGTTTACCTTCTTCCTCAGTTTTTACCTCTTCTTCCTCATGTTTTTACATGTTCTTCCTCACATGTTTACCTCTTCTCCCTTATGTTTTTATATGTTCTTCCTCACATGTTTACCTCTTCTTCCTCATGTTTTTGCATATTCTTCCTCACATGTTTACCTCTTCTTCCTCTGCGTTTACCTCTTCTTCCTCACCGGTTCACCTCTTTTTCCTCACATGTTTACCTCTTCTTCCTCACGTTTACCTCTTCTTCCTCACATGTTTCCATATTCTTCCTCACGTTTTTACCTCTTCCTCATTTTTTTACCTCTTCTTTCTCACATTTTACCTCTTATTCCTCATGTTTTTACCTGTTCTTCCTCATGTTTTTACATATTCTTCCTCACATGTTTACGTCTTCTTCCTCATGTTTTTACCTGTCCTTCCTCATATTTTTATATATTCTTCCTCATGTTTTTACCTGTCCTTCCTCATATTTTTACATATTCTTCTTCACATGTTTACCTTTTCTTCCTCACGTTTTTACCTCTTCTTCCTCACGTTTTTACCTCTTCTACCTCACATGTTTACTTCTTCCTTAAATCCAGGGTTTCGGTCTGCGTGTTGTTCCTTTGTCTTTTATTGATGGACACAGAATCCCCTTCATTCTTTCATTGGACATTATAGCCAATTGGTTCGTCAGGTTATTTATATCAAGATGTGCTTATAGTATGCAATATTTATTAAACATGATTCAAATCTACTGTAATATAAAGTATTAGAAAATGTCATTTGGACAGGCATTATGTAGTGTGGACGGATTTTCCTTTAGCTTTAACACTGACATCTGTAGCTGTGTGACCACATGACTGAAAGTGCAGGGTTCAAATGACAACCTCATAAAAGACATAAAGCTATGGAATAAGGTGTGTGTGTGTGTGTGTGTGTATTAGAGGCTGAAGGGTTTATTAAAAAATCTGTCTAGTTCGGTACACTTCTCACGGTTCAGGACACGTGTGTACAATTCGGTTTATGACGCGTAACGTAGCGTATCCTTGCGCCAGTAACCCAGTGGAGTTTTTTTTTATATGTGTACATGTATTGTTGACCTGCTCCAATACACCTGATTCAAATGGTCAGCTCTTCACCAAGCTCTGCAGAAGCCTGATATCGAGCTGTTCATCTGAATCAAGTGTATTGGAGCAGGGTAGTGTTCCCTGAGCACCAGGGTTGGGAAACACTCTCTTATCTCATGTATCTTTCTTGATTTTGTCAGGAAGAGGAATTCAACTGGCTGTTGAAAGAAGAAGTGCATTCTGTCCTCAAGCAGCTGCAAGATGTCCTGAAGGTAAGTGGTCTACAGCTAATGTTCATGTGGTTGAAATGATGGTTCTTAAAGGACCAGTCCACGTGATGATATGTTGACTGATCTAAAACTGTCCACTGTGGCTCAACATGAACTTTGAAGGACAAAATGACAAGATACAATGAGACAAACAGCTGCTGCACAACCACGTTCAGAAATACACTACAAATGAAGAAATGCAACTCATTAAAGAAAGAGTACAGAAATATAGCCTCATACACACATTTACACAATTGAAGCAGCCAATTAAAATAAGAATCATGACTAAAGTAAATTTTTCAGTGAATGCCCTTTGAGTTTTGAGTTCTTCTGCCAACTGTGAGCAAAGGTGATGATGATCGATCTCCCATCGTGCACTCAGTCCTTTCCCACTTTGGAGGGAGTCTGTAACCCTTAAATTTAGATTGTGGCCAAAGTGATGAGTAAACAGTCACTGTAGGGCTCCAACTAACCATTAACGAGATTAAAGGACAGCTCTAGTAGTGCAAGTGAAGAGATAAAAGAATAGAAGAAGAAACAACAAAACAGTGCACCAATACCTTCGATGAAAATTAGAAGGATATGTAAAAAAGTATTCAAAGTATTTACAGTGGGGGCCAGTAAGGGAAATATGCAGTATATGATAGTGCATACAGTACATTGTACAGCAGAGTGGATAGATGTTATTTTAAATATATATATTGCACTTGGTAAAAGGAGAGGAAAGTTGCACATTTACAATACAGTATATACAATACATTCTGTACAACGGTAGATGTACGTGGATGTTCATCAGTGTTTCTCAAACCTGGAAATGAAAATGTTCTCAGATGTTCTTGTTTTTTCCAAAAACCATTGTGTTTTAATGAGAATCCCAGAAGGGGACATATTATGCAAAATCAACTTTTTAACCTTTTCAATACATTACATGTCATTTAGCAGACGCTTTTATCCAAAGCGACTTACAATGGAATCAAGTACAATTAGCCAGGGGTGGAATCGAACTTGCGACCATGATGTCTTTGGTACACAAGGTAGGGTCTTAACCACTGAGCCACTCCACCCCAATACTTATATTTGGCACTCTGGAGGCCCTACCAGTCTCCAAAGTGTGGAAAAAGAATACTCAGTCATGTTTTTGTGGTCCCCCTTAGTGTAAGTATAGGCGATAAAACACTCCATGTTGAATTCCCTGCGCTTATGACGGCAGCATGCACATTTCAGCGCGAATGTTACCGCCCACCAGTAAGTTTACTTCGCAGCTCCACCTTAGCTCCACCTTGTCCCTGCGAGAGTGCAGGCGAGGGAGGAAGAGAGGTATTATGTCAACACGGAGGGACAAGTGTGCTGTTGGTGGCTGCACAGTGGAGCACAGTGTTTTACAGAGGATTTTATATATGAAGCTAATGTGCCGGATAAAGTCAGCAAACGTGTGTTTGTGTGTTCACACCACTTCACATCAGACTGCGGCCAGCGGTCGCCGTATTTAGTCAGCGACGTACAAACACACACATTGTTAAGAAAAGGTCACATAGAGGTCATAACTGACCATTCTGACACGTCCTAATTAAACATATTTGTTCAGTACGTCCTCCATGACCGGAGCACAGACTCAGTCTGATACAGTCACATACAGCAGCTGTTTATGCAGCTCGCCGGTGCTGCACTCTCTGTGCAAATCAGTTAGGGGCATAGGGACGCCACCGCTGATCGCCAGCAGTGAGCGGCGAGCACCGCTGGCGATCAGCGAGCTGCCTAAACTGTCGCTGTATGTGTGAGTGCCGTCACAGGAACAGACCTCCGACACATGGATACTTAGGGACATCACCGCTTATCGCCAGCTCTCCGGAGCACCGGAGCTGGTCAGCGGTGGTGAGGTCTCCGGAGCACAGTCACCGGTCTGATACAGTCACATACAGCGGCAGTTTATTCAGCTCGCCGCGCGCCGCTGGCGATCAGCGGTGGCGATGAGTGGTGCTGTTCCTAAGTGTTTTTAACTGATTTACAGTTGGACAGTGTTCGGCTCGATCCTTATGTAGGACGTCTCTTCCTGTGACGGCACTCTCGCTGTTTTCTGCGCACGCTGCCATGTTGATATTGTCAGAGAACTAGTGGAGGGAGGGGGAGACGAATAGAGCTGTAAAGCGCTGTAAAGAGGACAAATCAGAAACCCCCTGGAAGAAGTGGGTGTGTGTTTGCCTGTGTCTCATTTGCATATAAAGGGACCATGCACGAAAACCGAGCGTTCTGAAAGGGGCGGGTTTAGCAGGGTTATTGAACTACTATGATGCTTCATCCTTATGGTATTTTGACCAAGGCATGTCACTGACATGTTCATTAGGGAGCTATTTTAATGGGGGAAATAGGGTATAATATGTCCCCTTTCATTTTATTAATCCCCTTGGGGAAAGTATTCCTCTGCATTTGACCCATCCTAGAATTAGGAGCAGTGGGCTGCCACGGGGAGCATATGGGGGTTGGGTACCTTGCTCAGGGGTACCCCAGCCCTTTTTGGCCAGGTGGGGATTTGAACCGGCAACCCTCCGGTTACAAGTCAAGTTCCCTTTCCACTTTTCCACGGGCTGCCGTAAACTGAGCTGAGCTGAGCCGAGCCGAGCCGAGCCGAGCCGAGCCCATACTAAAATGTGACGTCAACAAACTGCCGGCCACTGATTGGTCAGAGAGTGACGTCAGTCACAGTGCTGAACTGTAGATGAGATAAAAAGACTGATTAGAGCACCTGTTCTCCTGGACATGTTTGGATGGGTCTTTTTAATGTAGGTGATTCATACTGAGGCTGGAGGTGTCTCTCATGACATGCCACGTCTTCAGCTCCAGCATCTTCCATCATTATTAGGCAGATAATTAGCGAGGGGCTGCAGGCTTCATTTATTTGACATATGCGCAGTACACTGAGCAATGAACTTCTAAATAATAATAATAACAATCTGATAATCGACCGGTGTTTAAGCTGGGCTCCTCCACGTTAGCGCGAGCTGCGAAGCTAGAGGTCTCGAAGTGTGCAAAAAAGGAGTTAAATTCCTCTGCTAGCGAACGATCCACAGCAGCCGATGATTCTTTACGTCCTCTATAGTCCGTGATATTCCAAAGTCCCTGCCACATATGCCTGCTGTCCCGATCGCTCAGTGATGCCTCCACTTTGTCTTTGTGCCGCCGTTTGGCAACCCTCACCTTCCTCCGGAGCTCGTAGGACGCCTCTCTGTAAGGGACCATGTCAGAGCCTTGTGAATAGTTCCATCGACCCATGGTTTCTGGTTTGGGAAAACCTTCACAGTCACCACGAGGACGATATCATCTATAAGCTTAGCAATGAAGTCCGTCACCACTTCCATAAACAGACTGACGTCATCACCGGAGGACTCCTGGAACATGTCCCAGTCCACGTGGCACAGTGCGTCCTGCAGCATGGCCTCTGATTGGGCAGACCATCGTCTGACCTGCCTCGTTGCCGGGGCAACCATCCTTAGCTTCTGTAGCCTTGTAGCTGTCCTTATAGCAGTGGTCCAGTGTGTTACCTCCTCTGGTTGTGAATGTCACATGCTGGAAAAGGTTCGGCATAACTTTTGTGAGATTAGCTTTGTTGAAATCACCTGTCACGATGAGGGCAGTGTCCGGGTGCTTGTTGTGGTGTTTGTTTATTGTGTCGTGAAGTGAAGCCAAAGCAGTGTCCGTATCTGCATGTGGTGGGACGTAAACAGCAACAATGGTGACATGAATCGCTAGATGTTCCAGATGTGGCGAGCAGGAACGTGAAAGGACTGAGATATTCCTTGGATCACACCAGTTGTTGTTTGTCATGAAGCACACGCCTCCCCCCTTGCTTTTACCAGATTCCTTGGTCCTGTCCATGGGAAACATGGAGAAAATATCTGCAGGAACAATGGAGTGGTCTGGCACAGCGGTGGTCAGCCGCTTTGTTTGACTCCGTGAAACAAAGGATATTGCAGTCCCTTATGTCCCTTTGGTAGCCTACACAGGCCCTGATCTCGTCCAGCTTGTTGTCCAGGGACTGGACATTAGCTTGCAGGATATTGGGCAGCGGTGGAAGGTGTGCACTCGCTCGCAGTCTGTTGCGGATTACGGCCCTTTTCCCCCGATGTTTTTTCCTTCGTTTCCGTGGAGGTTAGGGTGAAGGTCCATTGTTTGGGGCTGCGTCCCATAGGATCTCCTTCGGCCAGATAGAGCAGAAGTGTTTAAATCCTAAAATCGTGAGTGGAGATGTCCCTGTGACACTCAGAAGTAAACTGCGGTCACAGACTATCGTTGTAGAATAGAATAGAATAGAATATACTTTATTAATCCCTTGCGGGAAATTCTTTCGTCACAGCGCTTGTGGGAGACGTTTTCACAAGAGAAAAGATGAAAGTCTCATAAATAACAAAAAAAGCACAGTCTCAGAGGAGCAGTTGCGACGGCATCCGGACTCACCCACACCATCTTGGTATAAATGCTTTATGTGGGTGTTGCCTCTCTTTATACAGAACTGTGCAAAAGTCTCGTTGTTGTTTTTCTTCTCATTCTCAACGCGTTTGTGTTGGAATGATGGAGTCTTCATACAACATAACAATAATAATAATGTCCACATGTGATATTAGGACAAACACAGATTATCATTAGTGCTGTACATGTCTTTGTCTTACAGAGATGTAGCTGCTACTAAAAATACTCACAACAAAACCATGTCTATATGTGCTAATAAATACAAGCAAATGTATATAAATACTTTTGTTTTTATTTGGATTCTAGATGAGTGAGATTCAGTTTTTTCTCTGTAATAGTTTACCATGCATGTATGTTATGGATTCATGCTGATTTCTAAATGTGCTGTTGTCAGCAGGAGGCCTCCAGACGCTTCTCAATGCCCACTCCAGGCCTGGAGAGTCAGCTCAGACAGGAGAACTTCATCCTTGGCAGCTCAACGTAATACTTCACTTCAATCTCTAAGCATTTCACGTCAGAGTGGCGCAGACGTGCTGTCTGTTAGAGCTCGTCTTTAGCAAAGTGGCTGCAGAGAAGTCAGGTACAAGGTCATTGTAGACTCAGTCGCACCATGGCTGCAACACATCTACAACATAAGGCAACGTTGAAATGTTAAAAACCAAAGGTGCTGTTGTGGTCACTCTCACATGCTAGCTCAACTGCAATAACTAATAATCATAGTTCTTATAATCATAATAAGTTGAGTTTGAGGGAGGTGATGGTGCTTTAGAACATTTGAGGTGAAAAGGCTTCCTCATGGTATTGTTTCCCCTCCCATGAGTCATGATCCTCTATATAAGGATGTGTATGGATTTTAATATATAATCATGTGACATCGAAAGATAAACACAGCTTGTACTATTATCATGAGATTTCTAACAGGAATATTGTTTTCTGCCATCAATTTTATATTTGTACAGAAAAACAATGGGTTTCAGCAGAGTAATGAGTAAGAGGGCAGTCTCAGGAGTCCTTTTCAAAGTCACTGAGGCTCCATTCAGACCTGCTTTCAAAATCTGTCCCTAGACCTGTTGCCCATTGTGCCTATGTGGCTCAGCACTGCCCCCTATACTTTCTGCCTCACCCTTTGCATTTTAAATAGGTCTCGCACATTCATTAAATATATTAGACAGACTGTAGTACGTGTAGAATCAAACAAAGAGGCAGCAGTGGGCATGAGCCAACTCCTGCTTCAGTCAGTGTGTGCGGCACAGAGTGGAGCTCAGCTCATCGCTGCCTCACCTCACCGCTCTCTCATGTATTTGAACAGGAAATGTTTAAATTCAGAGATTTTGACCAACGAAATGTTGAAATCATACAGAAAACTGATCTCTAAAAACCTGAAGTCAGATGTGAGCATTTGTTGTTTTGCAGCATGGATCAAGTGAAGGGTGTGCTGACTCTACAGGGAGAGGCTTTGACTCAAGCGGTAAGTTTGACTAGTTCAGCCTTTCTATATTGTTTGTTTGTTAAATTAAAGTGTGATTGAAGCTCAATGTATACCTTAATGATTTGTTTTTCTCAACAGGACATAAACCTGAAGGTTGCCAAAAGTAGCCAAGTGCTGCATTTTCAGTTCAGAGAGGACAAGCAGTGGAAGCTTCAGCAGGTCAGTGTTTCTACATATATCATTCATTCATTCATTCATTCTCTCTTTATCAGGTGGATCACTGACATGAATCCATGGACAGAGAGAGAAACCTATTGTTTGCACATTGTTCACGTTTTGCGGGGTGTTAATAATTGATTACTTATCTTGGATTTAAATACAGACTCCAATCAGACCTGGTGTCAGTCTGATCCTGGGTGATCATGAGTACAGGTCTGTCCTGAATGTGTCCCCAGATCCAGTCACAAAAACCCTGTTCAGAGACAGTCTGAGTGTGCATAAACCCTGTCTCTTTAGCTTTTACATACTGTATATATAGAGTGGCAGACGCAAAGCAGTGGATATGGGAGAAGTTCAGAGCGGACATGGAGAAGGACTATCGGTCTGCAACAAGGTGTTCCTGGAAAATCATTTTGGGCCTCAGGAGGGGAACGCGGTGGACCATCCAAGCTGTGTATAATAAGGATGGGACACTGTTGACCTCGACTGAGGAGGTAACTGGACGGTGGAAGGAACACTTTGAGGAACTCCTGAATCCGACATCTGCGCGATCACATTTCTCTTGGGGCATCACACTTCTCAGCCTCCCTGGTAAGGTTTACTCCAAGGTGCTGGAAAGGAGGGTTCGACTGGTAGTCGAACCTCAGATTCAAGAGGAACAATGCGGATTCTGTCCTGGTCGTGGAACAACAGACCAGCTCTTTACTCTTGCGGGGATCCTAGAGGGGGCCTGGGAGTACGCCCATCCGGTCTACATGTGTTTTGTGGAGAAAGCGTATGATCGGGTTCCCAGGGAGATACTGTGGGAGGCGCTGCGGGAGTATGGGGTGAGGGGGCCACTAGTTAGGGCCATCCAATCCCTATACACCCAAAGTATGAGCTGTGTCTGGGTTCTGGGCACTAAATCAGGCCTGTTTCCTGTGGGTGTTGGGCCTTCGCCAGGGTTGGGCTTTATCACCAATCCTGTTTGTGATTTTCATGGACAGGATATCGAGGCGTAGTCGTGGGGGAGGGGGGTTGTGGTTTTGGCGGGCAGAAGAAGAAATCTCTGACAGAACCAGGCTCAGAGATATGCAGTCATCTGCCTCGACTGGTTGGGGTGAAAGGAAAATGGGGGACAGAGTAGAGGTGGGGGACAGAAAGGGGGGAGCGAAAGGACAAGAGGGAGATGAGGTAGAGGGAGAGACCAGGAGCAGATACACAACAACTGTATCAAGTTACAAGTTTATACAGTCAATGATTACATGTTTATAGCAATACAATGTAATTTATAAGGCAGCAGCAGAGAGTGTTGATAAAAATTGATAAATGAAAAATTATACCAATATCGACTTTAAATTATAGCACAATAATGATGGTGATGATATGTATGATATGGATAGCCTCGAAAACTGGATCTGGATCCTACAACTTGCAAGATGAGAATACAGAGAGAGAGAGAGGGGGAAGGAAGGAAAGACACAAACTAGGGAGAGAAAGAGACAAGATTAATGACATATACAAAGTCATATTCATGCCCTGAGTGTGAGAGAGTGAATGTACATGCCCCACAGGACCCACATTTTTAATGTTAGGGTCAGAAGGCCAATACAGCCCATCATGAACACGCAGGCAGATGTTGGAGGTAGCTGCTGATTTAGCCTACAGTTGTATGTAAGTGAATACATTTTAAAGCTAATATTTGCTGAAAAGCGACATTGTGCCAATAATATGGTGCATCCTGGGGCGAGACGCTGAAACTGTGAAGCAGATGAAAGTGAAGCGTGTGCAATGTGAACACACTCATCTGTTAACATGGAGACAAAATGATAAACATGACCAGGCCGTACAAGGAGTGAAGAGTGAAGAGAGTTCATTAAACACACTCATTCATTACTGTCTCACCTCCCTCTGGTCTTGTCCAGATCCAGGATGCCAGGAACCACGTGAACCAGGCTCTGCAGCTGCTCACCAGCCGTGACGACACCTACCACTTCCAGACGGGGGCCGAGGTCAATAAGGTCAGTCCCACCTCAGGGCAGCTGGGTCCAGACCGCTCTCTGTTACTAACCTGATGTTTTTGCTGCTGTAGCTCATGGATGCAGTGATGCTGCAGCTGACGCGAGCACGAAACCGGCTCACCACCCCGGCCTCCATGACCCTGCCTGAGCTGGCTACCAGTGGTCTGATGGTAAACAGAATGAATGGTGGTTACTTTGTTTGTGTCCACTTCCTGTTTCACCGAGCACACACATGTGGCCATGGTGGTGAGAGCTGCCATCATATATGACAGTGAGACCGGTGATGAGAGCTGCCGTCATGTATGATAGGGAGACAGGTGACATATTTGAGATAATTACGTAATTGACAGCTCAGGTTTAGAGATAAAGTCAGAGAGTCAAGGTTGAGATGGTTTGCTCACGTGCAGCAGAGAGAGTGATTATACTGGGCAAAGGATGTAGAAGATGGAGCTGCCAGGCAGGAGGAAAAGCAGAAGAGCAGGTTCATGGATCTTGTGGAGGACATGAGGACAGTTCAGAGAGTGGAACGCTTCAGTTTGGTGGGGGCTAAAAAAGGTAAAAAATTCTTTTTTGTGGTAAAAAACACTGTAAGTAACACTGTTGCGTATTCTTTTTTACCACAATAACCAGCCCCCACCTTTTTATGGCACCCTTCCCTCGGGGTACCAGAGTAAAATGGTATGGTTTGGTCAGGGTGGAGCTAGACTGGCTCCACCCACCACAGTCAGCTGATAAAACATCACTCGTCTGATACTTGTCTGACACTCGTCTAATACCCGTCTAACACTCGTCTAATACTTGTCTAACACTCGTCTAACACTCGTCTAATACTCGTCTAATAATCGTCTAACACTCTCTTACAGAAAATGTTCACTCCTCCCATGCCTGGAGATGTGATGGTGAACTTTTACATCAACCTCAGCAAACTGTGTCTGACTGTCTACCAGCTTCATGTGCTGCCACCAAACACCACCAAGGTTAGACACTGAGTTACACACTGAGTTACACACTGTTACACATCGTTACACACAGTTACACATTGAGTTACACATTGAGTTACACACTGTTACACATCGTTACACACAGTTACACATTGAGTTACACACAGTTACACATCGTTACACACAGTTACACATTGAGTTGCACACTGTTACGCATCGTTACACATCGAGTTAAACACTGTTACACACTGAGTTACACACTGTTACATACTGAGTTACACACTGAGTTGCACACTGTTACACATTGTTACAGTTACACACTGTTACAAGTTGCACACTGAGTTGCACACTGTTGTTACACATTAGTGTTGTTACACACTGTTACACACAACACACTGTTACACAACACACACTTACAGTTTCGTTAAATACTGTTACACACTGGAGTTACACACTCGTTGCACACTGTTACACGTTAACACTGTTACACCAAGTTAAACACTGTTACACACTGAGTTACACACTGAGTTAAACATTGAGTTGCACACTGAGTTAACACTGAGTTAAACACTGAGTTACACACTGAGTTACACATCCTTACACACAGAGTTAAATACTGTTACACACTGAGTTGCACACTGTTACACATCGGTACTGTTACACACAACACATACACACAGTTACACAAGTTGTTACACACTGAGTTACACACTGAGTTGCACACTGTTACACATCGTTACACACTGAGTTACACACTGTTACACACTGAGTTACAAACTGAGTTACACACTGAGTTACACACTGTTACACACAGCTCCATGTGACTGATGTTGGTTTGTCTCCATTTCAACAGAACTTTAAGCCAGCAGGAAGTTCAGTGCTGCACAACCCTGGAGCCATGTTGTAAGATGTTGAAGCTTTTAATTGTAAATGTTTGAATGTGCTGTTAAACCAGAGAAGCCAGCAGATCATTTTCACAGCAGACAAGTTGTTTCTTCTTATAAATGGATTAGATTATTTAGCCATTGACTACAATCTCGTAGTGAATAGTGTTAAAAGCAGAGGATAAAATTGCTAAAAACACTGAAAACAAACCATCTCTGCAGAAACATGTGAAGAGTAGAGCATTCCACAGCTGTCATTCCTCAGTGCTGTCTCTTCTCTGGAATACCTTCTCCCACAGCGAGCTCAACAACAACCGCTTCGAAGTGAGCCATGTTCACAAGGTGGAGTGTGTGGTTCCCTGGCTCAGTGACACGCTGGTGTTCTTCACCATCTCCCTGCAGCTGTGTCAGCAGCTCAAAGACAAGGTGCACGACAACTCTTCACATTCACTGTTCTAAGCTGACTCTATGCAGTCCCCTTTATCCCCTCATGACATGGACATTTAAACCCCTTTTTTCCTTTTAGACCACTAAAAGAAAATGTCAATGTTTTCCACCAATATCATAAGATTTAATCACTAATGTTACCTTAAAAAGACCCAAGATTCCACTCTGAGCCGGTCTGTGCAGGTCTGAGCAGGTCTCAGCATGTCTGTGCAGGTCTGAGCAGGTCTCAGCATGTCTGTGCAGGTCTCAGCAGGTCTGTGCAGGTCTCAGCATGTCTGTGCTGGTCTGTACAGGTCTGTACAGGTCTGTGCTGGTCTGATCAGGTCTCAGCAGGTCTGTGCAGGTCTGCATCACCTGCATTGTAGTTCAGGACAAACACACAGTCATGTTTTCTAACAGAAGCTTCAGGGTTGTCAGAACGAACTGTACCATGTTTAACCTGTAGAGGGAACCAGAGAGTGAGCTGAGATGAAGTAGCATTAGTTTCTGTTTGACCTGCTTTACATGTGAAAGTTTATTCTGTTTTCTGATTAAACTTTAAACATCTGCTCTACATCAGGAAGGAACTGTGAAAAATAATATTAATTATATCAGTGGACAAAAATACTTCTGAATGTATGAAAATATAAACGACCAAATACAGCTGTTTGTGTTCAGTAACAGATGTTTCACTGTAAACCATGAGATTAAAAATAATCCTATCATTGTTTAATCAATGAAGCTGCTTAGAAGCCAATCATGATGACATCATTAACAAAGTGACCTTGTCATTTATTGTATATGATAATATAATAAAGATCATTGTGTTTGTGTGAAGTCCTGTTCTGGTGATGTCATCACACTCTTCTGATGATGTCATCACACTGTTCTGATGATGTCGTCACACTGTTCTGATGATGTCATCACACTGTTCTGATGATGTCGTCACACTGTTCTGATGTCATCACACTGTTCTGATGATGCACACACTGTTCTGATGATGTCACACATGATGTCATCACATTCTGATGATGTCATCACACTGTTCTGATCATCACACTGTTCTGATGATGTCGTCACTGTTCTGATGATGTCATCACACTGTTCTGATGATGTCGTCACACTGTTCTGATGTGATGTCACACTGTTCTGATGATGTCATCATGATGTTCTGATGATGTCACACTGTTCTGATGATGTCATCATGATGTTCTGATGATGTCATCATGATGTTCTGATGATGTCATCACACTGTTCTGATGATGTCGCACACTGTTCTGATGATGTCATCACACTGTTCTGATGATGTCGTCATGATGTTCTGATGGTGTCATCACACTGTTCTGATGATGTCATCATGATGGTCTGATGGTGTCATGATGTTCTGATGATGTCATCATGATGTTCTGAAGATGTCATCACACTGTTCTGATGATGTCATCACACTGTTCTGATAATGTCATCATGTTCTGATGATGTCATCACACTGTTCTGATTATGTCATCATGATGTTCTGATGATGTCATCACACTGTTCTGATGATGTCATCATGATGTTCTGATGATGTCATCACACTGTTCTGATGATGTCATCATGACGGTCTGATGGTGTCATGATGTTCTGATGATGTCATCACACTGTTCAGATGATGTCATCATGATGTCCTGATGATGTCATCATGATGTCCTGATGATGTCATCATGATGTCCTGATAATGTCATCATGATGTCATCACACTGTTCTGATGTCATTATGATGTCATCACACTGTTATAAAGGTAATGACACACATTGTAATCTCCTGCACTGAAATGAACAGAGTATTATTGGATGTTTGCTCGTTAATCTGGACTAATACAAACTTTTTTTTGTTTTTTCAGATTTCAGTCTTTTCCAGTTTCTGGAACTACAGACCTTTCTGATCCGCACACACACGCACGCGCACACACACGCACACACACACACACACACACAGTATAGTATAAGGGACATCCTGAAAGTTAGTTCATTGTTAGTTGTGTATTTGTTATGTATTTGTTTGTCATTGAATGGTTCCGTCTAACCCTAACCATGATGAGGAGACGGAGCCAATCAAACCTCACCAGATATGAATATTTGCCAGTGGTGTGGACCTAGTGACCAACGTCCATCAAGAACTGTATCTCTTTATCTTTGTTTGGTTTACATTCATGCTACGTAATACTAAGTATTGATCCTAAAGTTGTGGTCTGAGCTGATGTGTACTGTGTACTCAGGGTTAGAAGACTGACACAAGCTCATAGTGGGAGTTTATTTTACAATACTTGATGTTTCCATTGCATGTTCTTCCGCACCTTTTTAAAGACACTCACGTTGACGTCATTGGATTTTCTTGAATGAGTCTCTTGAAATGGGAGTTCACAATCATGGCTCTGTTGAGTTTGCATGTTTTCCTCGTGTGTGAGGTTAACTGGACACTAAACTGACCATGGTTTTGTCTCTGGCGACCTGAGCTGAACTTTCACCCCCTGATGTGGAGGTTAAAGCAGTGGACCGTGAATAAATGTGGAAACAGCACTTACTCAAATCCAACACTTCAGAGTTTTCACAAATGCTGCTCAGGAGTTTGGAAAAAACCCTTTGTTTTCATTCATGTCATCTTTGTTGAAACTAAAATGACATTCATTAGACTTTCATTCAGATATACACAGTAATACAGATGACACACAGGACTGGATCACAGTGCAGTCATGTTGTTGTGATGTGTTTGTGGTGTAAACAGTGAAGTGTTGTCAAAAGCTCCCACTGTGGGTTCTGAGAGGGTCAACGAAAACCAGTCACCATTAAGCTGCCGGTTGTGTTGATGATTGTTTATGTTTGTGTTGTGTATGTCATATTTTTGTCTTTTTTTGCACTTTGTCGAGTCCATGTTGAATCAAAACACTAATCCACTGACACAAGCAAAAAGTGTTATTCTGAGAATCTGTCTATCATATAAATATATATATAGATATTTATATATCTATAGATATTTAATTGTGGAAATAAGTGATCTGTGCAATAAAATATTCTATGATGATCAGTCTCTCTTCATGATTCTGTGACAGGAGCCTCGGTGCTGACCCCTGACCCTGTGACATCAGAGAGTTTCAGAGAGCAGGTTCAACAAACTCTGAGTTAAAACCTTAACTCTGAGCTGTGAAACTCTTGAGTTCAGCTGATCAGCATTAGTTCAGTTCACTCTGAGTTGAGTGTGTGTGTTGGGAATGAAAAAAGCCATCATCAATGGAGCTCTGATACTACGATTCTCCATGGCAACAGGTAAACAAAGAGCACAGCCTTTTGAATCCAGTTAGCAGAAATATGAACATGTGACATTTATGTGAAGAGAGGAGTCAATAAATGAACACTATTACATTTTATACAGTGTAATTCACTCATGCATCCTTTCATTAACGATGATAATGCTGCAGTCCTACCATTATGTTACATTTGATTTGATCTTTATTCAGCTGGAATCTGAAGACACAAACTGAAGATGAGAAAACCATCATTATAAAAGTGTCCATGTTCAAACTGACTCACTTTTTTCACTCTATTTTACATGAAACATTTTGCTCAACACTATTTCATGAACATTGTCAAACATTAAGATTTCGTCTGGGAGATTCTAAAAGTCACTTCTAAACCACACTAAAGTTAAAGTGTTTCCAGCTGCATCATCATGATGTGTTCAATGACAGGAACATTTAACTACAGTACAGAGTGTCTGCAGTGATGATGAGCCTACAGTAACACACACAGTCACAGTCTTGTCCACATCATCATATATTCATCATAAAAGTGTTTATATCACAGAAAGTCCTTGGGCTGATGAAGTAACCATGGTGTGAACTATGGGGGTGTCAGGAGGGTCTCACCCCCCCAATGAGACATGAGCTCCCTGGAAACATGATTTGTGAGATTTTGGGGCCGTCTCTAAAATATAGTTTTGTGTGTGTGTGTGGAGGTTGGATATTTAGTGATATATGCTGACTTAAGACAAGTAGACGTACAGACTTGTCATAATGGCAAGGTTCCGTCCCACAACCCCTCACCTCTCTCTGTCTCTCGGTCTCTCTGTCTCTCCTACAGAATCTGAGTGACTGTTTCACATGGATAATTCCCTGCTTTTAGGTCAGAGGTCAGTAACACACCTGCGTTAATGTGGGCTGTATTAACACAGCATATGAATAAGTTGACACTTACCGACATTTATCCAGGCACCAGCAGGACTTCCATGGTTTAATCAATCCAAGTCCAGGGATTTGGGATCTTGCAGAAACTTTTGTGATTTAACGTGACTTCAGAATAGAAGCAGACATGGAGGCAGACTGTCGTCGTCAGTCAGATAGAACCAGGGGGGTATTCCATCAACGTAGCTAAGAATTGCCAGACTTAGGTGTAAGCTTGAAGCTTGACTAAGCTCCACCTCCCAATCTAGCTCCAAGTCGTTCCATCAAGTGAAATCAGCTGGCTCCACCTGACGCTTAGTCAAGCCTCACCTGTTAAGCCTCAACTTGTGCACGCCCACAGGGAAAATAAAAAGCCCATTCTAGTCGAGCGCGATAACTGTCAAAAATGCCGAAAAGCAAAGGAAAAGAGCGTGCAGAGATGTTCTCCTCATGGAGGTATATGAGGATTACAGCCACATAATCTGAAAGAAGGGCAATACAGCGGCAATCAATAAAGCGAGGGATGTGGCGTGGCAGAATATTGCCGACAGGCTGAATGTGTAAGTGACAAAGAAAATGAAGTATTTCAGTGTCATCATGTTTTATAAATCCTCCATCAAAGGGACAAAATATATGTAGACAATAATCTACCAATTGATTTCCTGATGGTTTTTGTTTTAAACTAATCAATTATGTGGATCTATTAATGCAACCAAACCCCTAAAATGAAAAGGAAAATCCCCAAAGAACAAAAAGACAGCCCTAATAAGTAACATTCATATGAACATAATTAAAATAACATTATTGTTTCACTGCAATTTATGTGAAATTCTCCATATTTGATCATTTGGCAGCCCTAGTAGTAATGTTAGAAAGTGATATTCATCACATTCATCAACTGATTGTTATGCAAATCGATGGGATAGCTTTCATTTATTTCCTGCATGGCCAATTGTATAGAATTGATATCATTTTCATTTAAGCCTGTCATTTTTACATGCTGTATTTTGTCCCACATGCTATATATTGAATTGTTGTGTTTTCATTTTATTTTATGTAAAGCACTTTGAATCACCTTGTGCTAAAATGTGCTATATAAAGTTGCCTTGTCTACATTTTTGATAATAATAGGCTACATTTAATCAAAGTATTTTACATGACTCATCACATTTATCATACAATTGATGGTAGATTATTACATGAAGAAATGCAATGTTGGTTATCATTCTATAGGAAATAATCATATGACAGATCTATTGATTATTTATCTAGAATCATTTAGCAAATCAAGCAATTCAATGGAGACGAGGACCCTATTACAGTAAGTGAATGCAGGTGACAGCAAATCAATCATCTATCTCATATCAATCAGAGGCACTAACCCTTGTTACATCAAAACAATGATCTCTTTAAAAAAATCTTTTTGAATTTTTACTAATTAGTTTAGTTTTGTATTTATTTGTGTCTTATTTTTTATTATATTTTATTTTGGTGATAATGTTCTTTGATGTACTTTGATGTACAGAACTCAAGACTGTTCACTGTCCTCGCTCCCAATCGACATCCGTACAGCGGAAAGCCTCCACATCTTCCGCCGCCGACTAAAAACACATTTCTTCCGACTCTACCTCGACTAAGACGACAATGAGAAAAAAAACAAAAAAAAACAAACAAAAAACGTATACATCGCACTTATGACTAGCACTTCATAGTTTGGTTTACTTGAAGCTCTTACTTACTTCTAGCTCTTATTTGTACCCAAATGTTTAAATGCGCTTTGGATAAAAGTGTCTGCTAAATGACATGTAATGTAATGTAATGTATAATTATTAGTATAAATAATTTCCCTATTTCGTGTTTGTACGTTGCTGACTAAATACGGCGACCGCTGGCCGCAGTCTGATGTGAAGTGGTGCGAACACACGAACACACGTTTGCTGACTTTATCCGGCACATTAGCTTCATATATAAAATCCTCTGTAAAACACTGTGCTCCACTGTGCAGCCACCAACAGCACACTTGTCCCTCCGCGTTGACATAATACCGCTCTTCCTCCCTCGCCTGCACTTTCGCAGGGACAAGGTGGAGCTAAGGTGGAGCTCTCCAAGTAAACTTACTGGTGGGGCGGTAACATTCACGGTGAAATGCGCATGCTGCCGTCATAAGTGCAGGGAATTCAACATGGAGTGTTTTATCGCCTATACTTACACTAAGGGGGACCATGAAAACATGACTGAGTATTGTTTTTCCACACTTTGGCGACTGGTAGGGCCTCCAGAGTCCCAAATATAAGTATTGAAATGGTTAAAAAGTTGATTTTGCATAATATGTCCCCTTTAAGCAAATCAAGTGTGTGGACTGGACTTCATTGGACTTGCCAGTAAGTGTATCCAGCGTATTATTAAGTTTAGCCTGTCCTATAGCCCCTCAGTGGCTTTAAGCTGGGGCTTAGCCACTACAGACATCATCAGACTGCCGGTCTCTGATTGGCCAGAGAGTGTCGTCACTGAAGAGTCATGAGTGCGACGTCAAAGCCAACAATGTCCAGCTGTTGATCAAAGTTAAAGTCCTGAAAATGTGTGTTCATCTCCATCGTTTATCAAAGCAATTGTCTGGTGTATCAGAGACAGCTATTCTGTCAACATCTTTTAATCTGAGTCTAATGAGTGTTTGTGTCACATATAAACCACGTCACAGCAGGTTTGTGCAGCTGTGCAATGCTGACCCCGCCCACATTGAGGAGGAGTCATGGAAAACAATGTGTCTCATACCAAAGTGTGTGATGGAAAAGAGCCATGAGTGAAGGAATAAAGACAGATTTTTACTCCATATAGATTTGAATTTAAGCTTCTGATGAAAACATGAGCATCCCTTTAAAAAAATACATACAGGAAGTTCTATTAAAATCCACAGGGACAAGCGCTGTATCCTCTCTCTGCTGTATCCTAGCAACAACCGTCACATGGTGACAAGTCAACAACATCAGTGAGTTACAGTTTTGTCACTCGGTCATAAGGTGCAGGTGAACAACAATTCATCTTCATGTTAACAGACTAATGATTGGCACAATCTTCTTCTTCTTCTTCTTCTTCTTCTTCTTCTTCTTCAGTCATCTGTGCAGAGCTTGAGCTATCAGGGCTCCAGAGCCATGTTCTCCACACCAACCTTCTGCCGCCGAGGCTGCTGACGAGAAAACAAGAACAGTCAACCACTACACTGATATCTGCTTGCAGCACCATGTCTACAAATACAAATGAGACACTACTGTGTCACAAGACTGTTTCACCAGAAAAGAAGCAGTGGAAACAAACCCTCAAGCACAGGTCTCACACTGTGTCAAAGAAGTGTTGAGTCAGGACGGAGGGTGGCATGAAAATGTACCTGTGTGTATGTGTGTGTATGTATATATACACACATACATATATATGTGTATATATACACATCTAAGCTTAACCATAACTACTACTGGCCTAACTCTGACACTAACCTTAACCATAACTGACGATAAGGAAGTGGAAATGTGTAACCAGATTAAAGTTAATGAGTGACAGAGTGTAGCTGACCTTGTGATCGTCGCAGCAGCAGCAGCAGCAGCAGAAGCAGCGGATGATCACCATGACGACCAGCAGCAGAATCATACCTGACAACACACACACACACACATACAGATGCAGTTATGCTGTGTAATCCAGCAGAGACAGCAGCAGGAGATATTCACTGTTTCTCTATTGCCTCATCACTTTACTCTTACTCGTGGACCAAACCAAGCTGTTCTTCTCCAGAGAATCACAGCTTTAAACCTTTGGAAAAAGTTTAAAAAGTTTAGATTTTATTGAATAAGCGGGAAGGAAACTTCCTCTGAACCTGCAGACACCTGTAGCGCCTCCTGGAGGAGAGTGGGCTGAACAGTCTGTGGTTTGGTTGTCTGCCTCAGCTTCACAGCGCCCCCTCTCACTCACAGTGCTGTGTGAGTGAGAGGGGGCGTGGCTACAGTAGAGCGGCGAGAGCCAGTGATCGCTTGTTTTAGCGATTTATTTAACGATATCTTTTGCATGACTTGATCCAAACAACGTCAAACTTGGCACTGCACTTACTCATGCCCGTAACAAGACACCTGTTACGTTTGAAATTAATCGAGAGATACACGAGTAACACACACACACACACACAAACGTTCCTAGAATTTATAGATAGATGAGAATCTGAAAGCTCCTGTCTCTGAGCACTGTACAAACACAACTACACCACCTCAGCTGCATTAAACACAATCATATGGATTATTCGTTGAATATTGTAAACTCCAGCACATGAGAGCTAGTGGAAAGAATGCAGGTTTACAGTGTGTTTAGATAACGAGAGCAGCTTCAAGATGCAATCGCTGATGAAACGTTTGTCTATTTTGTAATAGAATAAACACATTAACTGTACAACTTCTTATAATCAATTAATGATGTCCATCATCTAACCACTTCTAGTAGTTCAGTCACTTCTACAACTGACCTTTGTGTCCTTGGGTAAGACAAGTGCCCAAGTTGCCCCTGACAGCTGTGGCACCGCGCTGGTCTCAGTCCCCGGGCTTTACCGTTCCAGACCAAACCATGGAACCACTGTCTGTCTTTGTCATTACGACTCGACGATTGTTCTGCATTGTCTGTCACTTTCAATCATCCACGTCTATTTAGTAGGGCTGAATGATTTTGAATAAATATCTAATTGTGGTTATTTTGACAGGAATTGCGATATGATTCGTCATATCAGAGGCAACGGTCATTTTTATATCATTATTCTAATTTTAATTTAAAAAACCAACATGTTTAAAATGATTATTGTGTGATGTTTGTGCAGATTTGTGATTTTGAACTTCCTTCAGTCTGGAGAATTACACGTGCATGAGGCAATAATTCATCCAAAATGATATTTTGACGCTTCCTGTGATTTGAAAATTGCAGTAGGTCATATTTGTTCAGCCCTGCTCTTTAGGGCCATTTTCAAAGGTCCCATTTTCAGGGCCTGGATTTTTTTTTTTTTTTCAAATTCACAAACTTTCAAGGATTTCAAGGACCCGTGGGAACCCTGTGTAAATGACCTGACTACATGTGTCTACTTTGTCTTTGACTCACCAATGAAGATGAAGAAGACTGCAAAGGAAGCGATGTCCCAGTCCGACTGGAAGAAGTGTTTGGACTCAAATCTGGAGATCACGTCATTGAACTGGTTCTCAAAGTCGTCCTGGAGAGTCCGGTCCATGGTGTAGTCTGCGGTCACACACACACACCATATAGCAGTTAGTTTCTTATGACCTTCAGTGACAATAAAAAGGTTTTCACCTCTCATTCACTTTTGAAATATGTTGCTGGTGCATGGATTATAAAGTTTAAGTAAATATAAAAATAAAGCTGATGGTCATGAATGAATGAATGTAACCAGCTGGAAATAGAACAAAGTTTCATATCCATGCAAGTGAATGTTTTCCTGTCTCAAATGTCTTGTTTCTGTCCATAAATGAACAGAATAGCTTTGTTAATGGTTTCCTGGTTTCATGAAGCAAAGAAACCAAAAATGATTCACATTTAAGAAGCTGAATAATTGATCTGATTATTAATTATTATTAGAACCATGACTGTGTTTAAATGCACAGATTCTACAGAGGCTCGTCACATTTATATAAACACACCTGAGCAGAAACTACTCACAATGTTTCAAATCAGATTGAATTTGTGAAACTTGGAAATAGGTCACTTCTGCACAATCATTGCTGCTTTAAATCACGACTACAAATCTAATCTAAAGTGAATCCTAACTTCACATGAGTCATCTGTGACTTATGAACAGCCTTACTGCTGTAACTGAAGTAACAGTGTCATCATTCTTGTTATTATTACTGATGTCGCAGACGATCATTAGCGCACACCTGTTTGTTGACAGCTAACAGTCACGTGACGCCACTGAACGCCGTTCACAGGAAATAAAAGAGTAAATCACGTCTTCATGTTCAGTACATGCAAATGTTGTGAGGGATAATTTCTATAATTTCTCTACCTGTTACAATGTTTCCTTCTTCACAGGAACAACACGTTTTTTTACCTGGAGTTGCGTCGCTGTATTTTCCCTCCCTCACTTCCGGGTGCGAAGGACGAACCTGTGCTCGCTCTGTCTGTCTCTCTCTCTCCCCCCCCTCTCTCGCTCTGTCTGTCTGTTTCTCTGTCTGTCTCTCTCTCTGTCTCACTCTCTTTCTCTCTCTGTGTCTCTGTTTCTCTGTCTGTTTCTCAAATCAAATCTAAAGGGTCTTTATCGTCATGGTAGCGTGCATCTTACATTGCCAAAGCATATCAATATATATGTGTGTGTATATGTATATATACATACATATGTATGATATATATCATATATCATATCAACATTGTTCATACACTCTTATTCACACACTATATACAATATGTACAATATCTGTATAAACACATACTATGGGTAGTAAATACAGAGAGTAGCTGTTCAGTAGGTTACCTGCTGGTCGGTAGGTTAGATGCTGGTCAGTAGGTTAGATGCTGGTAGGTAGCAGGTTAGCTGGTTGGTAGGTAGGTTTGCTGCTGGTCGGTGGTTAGGGTTGGTAGGTTAGCTGCTGTCGGTGGTTAGCTGCTGGTCGCAGGTTAGCTGGTTGGTAGGTATGCGGTCAGGTTAGCTGGTTGGTAGGTTAGCTGGTCGGTAGGTTAGTCGGTGGTCAGGTTAGCTGCGGTCAGTAAGTTAGCTGGTCGGTAGGTTAGCTGCTGGTCGGCAGGTTAGCTGGTTGGTAGGTTTGCTGCTGGTCGGTAGGTTAGCTGGTTGGTAGGTTAGCTGCTGGTCAGGTTAGCTGCTGGTCGCAGGTTAGCTGGTTGGTAGGTAGGTTTGCTGCTGGTCAGTAGGTTAGCTGGTTGGTAGGTTAGCTGCTGGTCGCAGGTTAGCTGCTGGTCAGCAGGTTAGATGCTGGGTCAGGTTAGATGCTGATCAGTAGGTTAGCTGCTGGTCAGTCAGGTTAGCTGCTGGTCAGTAGGTTTGCTGCCGGTCAGTAGGTTAGCTGCTGGTCGGTAGGTTAGCTGGTTAGGTTAGCTGCTGGTCGGTAGGTTAGCTGCTGGTCAGTAGGTTAGATGCTGGTCAGTAGGTTAGATGCTGATCAGTAGGTTAGCTGCTGGTCAGTCGGTCAGTCGGTTAGCTGCTGGTAGGTTAGCTGCTGGTGCAGGTTAGCTGGTTGGTAGGTTTGCTGCTGGTCAGTAGGTTAGCTGCTGGTCCAACTGTAATGCTGCTTTCAAATTTGATATAATGTTGTCAGATTTTTGTAGATGTCATTTTTAGTCCTAGGTATGTGTGTATGTGTATGTGTATGTGTATGTGTTTGTGTTTGTGTATGTGTATGTGTATGTGTTTGTGTATGTGTTTGTGTATGTGTTTGTGTTTGTGTATGTGTTTGTGTTTGTGTATGTGCTTGTGTATGTTTGTGTATGTGTATGTGTATGTGTTTGTGTATGTGTTGTGTTTGTATGTGTTTGTGTTTGTGTATGTGTATGTGTATGTGTTTGTGTATGGTTTGTGTATGTGTATGTGTTTGTGTATGTGTATGTGTGTATGTGTTTGTGTTTGTGTTTGTGTATGTGTATGTGTGTGTGTGTGTATGTGTATATGTTTGTGTATATGTATGTGTGTGTGTGTATGTGTATATGTTTGTGTTATGTATGTGTGTGTGTGTGTATGTGTATGTGTTTGTGTATGTGTTTTTGTGTGTTTGTGTATGTGTATGTGTATGTGTATGTGTGTATGTGTATGTGTGTTTGTGTTTTTGTTGTATTTGTGTATGTGTGTATGTGTTGTGTGTTTGTGTATGTGTGTATTTGTGTATGTATGTATGTGTGTGTGTGTGTATGTGTATGTGTGTATGTGTATGTGTATGTGTTTGTGTGTGTATGTGTATGTGTGTGTGTGTTTGTGTGTGTGTATGTGTGTGTGTATGTGTATGTGTATGTGTTTGTGTGTGTATGTGTATGTGTATGTGTTTGTGTATGTGTGTGTGTGTGTGTGTGTATGTGTGTGTGTGTTTGTGTGTGTATGTGTATGTGTATGTGTATGTGTGTGTGTGTGTGTATGTGTATGTGTATGTGTATGTGTGTATGTGTTGTGTGTGTGTGTGTTTGTGTGTGTGTGTGTGTGTGTGTGTATGTGTTTGTGTATGTGTTGTGTGTTGTGTTTGTGTATGTGTTTGTGTATGTGTGTTGTGTATGTGTTTGTGTATGTATATGTGTATGTGTGTGTGTATGTGTGTGTATGTGTTGTGTGTTTGTGTATGTATGTGTGTGTGTATGTGTGTGTATGTGTGTGTGTGTGTTGTGTGTGTATGTGTTGTATGTGTGTATGTGTATGTGTGTATGTGTGTGTGTGTGTGTGTATGTGTATGTGTGTGTATGTGTATGTGTATGTGTGTGTGTGTTTGTGTATGTGTTTGTGTATGTGTTTGTGTATGTGTATGTGTTTGTGTATGTGTTTGTGTATGTGTTTGTGTGCTCAGCGTGAACTGGGGTCTGGTTCTCTCACTCTGAAACAACATGATGTTTGAAGGTGGTCTAGGAGCTGTTGTAGTCCCTCAGCAGCACTAGATCATCACATTACAAGAGACATTTGATCTGTATGTTGTTCAGGATGAGGCCTGGAGCTGACACTCATCTCATGTTAATGTAGATGTTGAAAAGTGTTGGGCTCAGATTATTTCCTTGCATTACTCCTCGGTTCTTTAGTCTTCAGTTTTGACTGCATGTCATAGGTTTTTCTGTAATAATTGGAGCAGGACACCCTCATGCCAGATCAAATGTCAAAGCTTTTTCAAAGTCTACAAAACAGGAAAATATTTTTGATTTATTTTGATTTAAATGTTTCTCTATAAGAGTGAGTAGAATGTGGTTCTGTGGTTGTGACTGTGAGAATACTGTGATCAGTGAGGTATTGCTGTAATCTGCTGTTGATCCCTCTGTAGTTGTTAGGATCTAAGTTATCTCCATCTTTGAAGATCTGCTCCAGATGTTTATATTGTGTAGTGTGTTTTGTTTTGTTTTAGGTACAGGGTGATTTTGTTGTGGTCTGATAGGGGGTCAGAGACTGTAGAGGCTCTGAGGTGATCTGTTATCACCAGATCTGTTATCATGTAGTCGACGGTGCTGCTGCCGAGGTGGGAGCAGTTTGTGTGTCTCCCATACAAGTCTCCTTTTAGCCTACCATTAACTATATACAGTCCTAGTGATCGACACAGCTGTAGTATTGTGATGTAATGTGATAGCTGAGGGAAGTTAATGTCTGATTGATGTCTGTCTCCATGGTTAGTAATGTTGTTCTAGCATTGATGTCCCCACAGACAGGGTAAGATCCAGGGTAAGACCCAGGATCTGGGTCTGGTAGTGACTGATATCATCCTCTAGCGAGGAGAAACAGTCTTCTTTAAAGTATGGGGTTTCAGAGGGGTTTATATACATTGCACATAAGAATATCTTTTCTTTTATTTATTTCTTGTCTCCCTTTGTATTTTAAGTCTATTTTTACTGCTTGGATGGAGTGTGTGAGGTAAGTTGTATCCCCCCTGAATCTCTGCCTTGAGTGACTCCCTTCTCTAACAACAAACCCTGGATTCATCCTGAGATAAAGGCTCTCCTTAAGGAGAAAAAGAGAGCTATGAGGAGCTGAAGTCTGTACAGAGGGAGCTGATGAGAAAGATCAGGGAGGGGAAAGACAGCTACAGGAGGAAGATGGACTCTTCCCAGGATGTAGGGGACCAGAGGTGTGCTAATGACCTGAACTTATTCTTCAATAGGTTTGATCAGCCTCCTACCCCTCCCCTGACCCAGCCAGCACTGCTGCAACCCCTTTCATCTAAATCACCAGTACACTGCCCAATCTCCAGGCCCCTCCCTACTGTTCACAGCTCACCTCCCACAAGCTCAACTCCTTTCATGTCACAACCCCCCTGCTCCAATCTGTCCTTCACACCTAACCAGGTGAGAAAAGAGTTAAGGATCAAGGCGATGAAGGCTGCAGGTCCTGACGGCATCAGCTCCAGGCTCCTCAAATCCTGCACGGTGCAGCTGTGCGGGATTATGGGGATCATCTTCAACACAAGCCTGAAATTGGGGCGAGTACCACAGTTATGGGAGACCTCCTGTGTGGTACCTAGATTATGGATTATTTGAGTGATCGACCCCAGTATGTGAGGACTCTGGATTTGTGTATCCGACACGGCTGTCTGCAGTACAGGGGCCCCACAGGGAACGGTTCTGGCTCTGTTCCTCTTCACCCTGTACACTGCAGACTACTGCTCCCCCTCCTGTCACCTACAGAGGTTCTCAGATGAATCTGCAATTGTTGGCCTCATCACAGATGAGGACGACAAGGAGTACAGGAACTTGTCCAGAACTTTGTGGACTGGTCCCTGCGGAACTGCCTCCAGATCAACGTGGGGAAAACTAAGGCACTGGTGTTGGATTTCCGCAGGAGACGACACTCTCCTACTACACCGGTGAACATCCAGGACATGGACATTGAGATGGTAACATCTTACAAATACCTGGGTGTTCACATAAACAATAAACTGGACTGGTCTGACCATGCTGCTGCGCTCTACAGGAAGGGTCAGAGCAGACTCTACCTGTTGAGGAGACTAAGGTAATTTCGAGTGCAGGGAGAACTCCTTAAGACCTTCTATGACTCGGTAGTGGCATCAGTCATTTTTTATGAAGTGGTCTGCTGGGGCAGTAGTACCACAGCTGCAGACAGGAAGAGACTGGACAGACTGATTAAAAAAGCCAGCTCTTGGATGTTCCCTTGACCCAGGAGAGGTGGTGGGAGAGAGGAGAATGGCTACCAATCTATCATCTCTGATGGACAATCTCTCCACCCCCTGCAGGACACCATCACAGCACTGGGCAGCTCCTTCAGTAATAGACTGAAACATCCTAAATGTCTGAAGGAGCGTTCTCGCAGGTCGTTCCTTCCTGCAGCTGTTAGACTGTACAACAAGCACTGCTCGTAGTAGACCACACATAACCAGGCGCCTCACTCCTTCCGTCTACATTCAATTCTGTACACAAGCACAATATACTATTTATGCTGTAAATATACTGTGTATATTCTTGCAGCCTATAATGTACATTCTACATTCTATTTTTTACATTCTAATTGTTTATAGTCTAAGTGTTAATATCTTCTCATATTGTAATTTTCTTTTTTGGTAATGCATATTTATTATTTATGATCTTTATGTTGGGTATGTGGTTGGGTGGAGTGGCTCAGTGGTTAAGACTGGTACCCTGTGTGCAAAAGACCTCATGGTCACAAGTTCAACTCCACCCCTGGCTGATTGTACTCATTTCCTTGTAAGTTGCTTTTGATAAAAGTGTCTGCTAAATGACATGTAATGTATCTTTACTGTCTTGCTGCTGTAACAATGTCAATTTCCCCACTGCGGGAAAAATAAAGCTTATCTTATCTTATAGTAGTTTTGTCATCAAATCTGCGCTATATTGCCGACTTTTATTCATTCAATGAATTTCATTTAATTTCATTAATTCATTCAACCGTCCTCAGCGAGCAGCTGCAACATTATACTCAGTATGTTTACATGCACAGTTTAATTGTCTAACTAAGAGTCTGAGTATATGTGCCAAGGAGAAAATCCATTGTACGGCGCTGTATCACTTTAAGCTAGAGCGTAGTGACTCAGTTTCAAGGAGTTGTCGGACTATGGATCGTAATACCCTCATATGTTAGTCCGACAAAGACTAGTTTGAGTTCAGCCGGAATAACATAAGAAAACTGAATTATTGTCTGAGGTACGGAAGTTGCTAGTATTTGCACAATGCTGTCATGAAAGCAGACTCACTCTGTTCACAGATATGTGGAGGAAACTAAAACCTGTTCCGCCCAAACAACAGAGTCTGACTGTAAGGTTGATACAGCTCAGTTTTTGGACTGGCATGATACTTTTTGTTGATGGGATGTTTCATGGTTTTTACTACTTGGCTATTTTTTTGTGGAGATATTTCTGTAACCCAGTTATGTTGTGAAGTATACAAATGTTTCTTTTCCTGGTTTCCAGAGAAATTCTGTTCCCATAATGTTCCAGTAGACACTCTGCTCTTATTTGTATTGATAAAAGCCAATGAAGGTAAATACTTCTGTTTATTCAATTATGGACTCCAGCGATAACATCTCTCACCAAAACACTGCTAGCATCACTATGGCCTTCCCTCCATCAGTTGTGGCATGTCTCCACAGACAGGAAAACAACACTTCTATATTGAGAAACAGAGAGCAAATAGGCTTTGTGTGAACTCATTTGACATTTTTGTTCAAAGATTAGTTTTGAATACATAACATGATGCAGTATAATTGTTTTAAAAAGGTGTGATAGGAATTTTAGTTTAATTGTCCAAATTACAGATTTAATTGTCATTTGGCCTTACACTCTTGCATGATAAGAAAAGGTGTCTACTCCATATCCTCTTCCCCTTCCTCATCAAACTCGCCCTCTTCCTCAGCAGTGGCGTCCTGGTACTGCTGGTACTCAGAAATCAGGTCGTTCATGTTGCTCTCAGCCTCAGTGAACTCCATCTCATCCATACCCTCGCCTGTGTACCAGTGGAGGAAGGCCTTGCGGCGGAACATGGCGGTGAACTGCTCTGAGATGCGTCTGAACAGTTCTTGAATGGCTGTGCTGTTGCCAATGAAGGTGGCAGACATTTTGAGGCCACGGGGAGGGATGTCACAGACCGCCGTCTTAACGTTGTTGGGGATCCACTCCACAAAGTAGCTGCTGTTCTTGTTCTGCACGTTCAACATCTGTTCGTCCACCTCCTTCATGGAAAGACGGCCTCTGAAGATGGCTGCTACTGTGAGGTAGCGCCCATGACGTGGGTCACAAGCAGCCATCATATTCTTGGCATCGAACATCTGCTGAGTGAGTTCAGGCACTGTCAATGCCCTGTACTGCTGGCTGCCCCGACTGGTCAGGGGGGCAAAGCCTGGCATGAAAAAGTGCAGTCTGGGGAAGGGAACCATGTTAACGGCCAGTTTCCTCAGATCAGCATTGAGCTGTCCAGGGAAGCGCAGACAGGTGGTCACACCACTCATGGTGCTTGAGACAAGATGATTGAGGTCACTGTAGCAGGGTGTGGTGAGCTTGAGTGTGCGGAAGCAGATGTCATACAGGGCCTCATTATCAATGCAGAAGGTCTCATCTGTGTTCTCAACCAGTTGGTGCACAGACAGGGTGGCATTGTAAGGCTCCACTACTGTGTCTGAGACCTTGGGTGAAGGAACCACACTGAAAGTGTTCATGATGCGATCTGGATACTCCTCTCGGATTTTGCTGATGAGCAATGTGCCCATGCCAGAGCCGGTGCCTCCGCCCAGCGAGTGTGTGAGCTGGAAGCCCTGGAGGCAGTCGCAGTTCTCTGACTCCTTCCTCACCACATCCAAGACAGAGTCCACCAGCTCAGCTCCCTCTGTGTAGTGACCTCTAGCCCAGTTGTTACCTGCTCCAGTCTGCCCAAAGACGAAACTGTCTGGTCTAAAGATCTGGCCAAATGGACCAGACCTCACAGAGTCCATCGTCCCTGGCTCCAAGTCAAAAAGCACTGCACGAGGAACATACTTCCCACCTGCTGCCTCGTTAAAGTACACATTTATTCGCTCAAGTTGCAGGTCGTTGTCCCCATGGTACGTCCCAGAGGGGTCAATGCCATGTTCGTCACTTATCACCTCCCAGAACTTGGCTCCAATTTGGTTGCCACACTGGCCTGCCTGCAGGTGTACAATTTCCCTCATTGTGATCAAAATTTGAAAGTCTTGATCAATGATGCAGAGAGACCGATTATTCGGTAGAGTACTGTGTGGACTGAGAAGGTTTTACTTAACCGTTTATCCTGGTGTTTCATGGCATCTGTAATTTTGCCTTGAAAGACGTGATGTCATATTCCTTTGAGGTATAAGATGCCTTTTATCTGAGGTACCAACTGTCCTCCTTCACAACATCCATGGATCTTCTCTGTGGTATTCCTCCTTTCCTCCTGCCCGGCAGCTACATCTTCAACATCCTTTTTCCAACATAATCACTATCCCTCCTTTGCACGTGACTAAACCATCTCAACCTTGCCGCTTTAACTTTATTTCCAAAGGGTTCAACCTAAGATGTCACTCGAGTAGCTAATTTCTAATCCTGGTATCCTGGTCACTCCCAACAAAATTGCCTGAATCACCCACATCGTCTACCACACAACATATTGCCAACTTCTTTTTCTTCTTCGTCCTCCATGGGGTTTAATTGCAGCTTCCACCTCAGCACCACCAATGTGTCACATTCTTTCTGTTAACCCCGTTACTCTTGAAAAATGTCAGCAGCTACTATCCTGACCATTCCTACCACACTTCAGCACACACTTAACATCTCTTCCCGTCATCCCTGGTTGTCTCAGTCCCCCATCATGTACTTTCTTTTCAGATGTTTGCCCTGATATTGCTCTTCAGATGTACGCTGACAATAGAGTTCATGCATCTGGAAAAACCTTTAAGTTAACCAAACATTTAGAAAAAGTATCAGTGTGGCTTGAAGCCTCTTGTTTGACACTAAACACTAAAATGAATCCATTGTTTTTTCAATTAAAAAGTGTCCTGCAACAGAATCCCTGATTGTTACAATTAAAGTTATATTTTAAGAGTCATCCGAACAAGTAAAACAATTAAACCTAACCTTAGCTGTTTTAAAATGATAAGAAACCTCTTGACATTTGACTGTGCCTTGGTGTTTCTAAATTCAAAGATACATCTGATTGTCTTTACAATTAGGCCTTGAAAATCTTGTATAGAAAACAAATAACCATTTATAGTGACTTGTTCTTAAAATAAAACAACAAAACGAAACTCGTAGTAGTTGACGTGTCGTCTTCCAGGTCCAATGAATGAATTACACATGAGCGTTGTATGCAATCACCAACATTTATTAATCAAAACGGACGCGGCGGCGGTCAAAAAAATGTGTGCTTCCCCAGTCAGCAGCATACCTGCCGAGTAATTACCTGTTGGTCTATTTAACACCTTCCTGCACAGTGCAGAGCGCCACCTACTGTGGCCTTCAGGTAAGTATGGCTCTAACACCATTATTGTCACATCTTAACTCAGTATAATATCTTGAACTTTGAGAATTTTATTGATTTTCACAATGAAGCCTTTTTATAAATATTGAATAAATGTTTAGCTCCTCTGCCTCTTTGTAAATACATCCAAAGACTACTAGAGCAGCATTAATACTAATTTAGTTTAACATCGCAGGCTCGGCCATTCCAACCGACCGGTCAAGAGCTTGGGGAAGGTTTTTGACAGCACTCTGAGAGACACAACATCTATCAAGTCAACCTGCTCCGAGTTGGACAGCTGGCTGAAATCTGTGGACAAGTCTGGCCTACCTGGAAAGCTCAAAGCCTGGATCTACCAACATTCTTCCCAGGATCCTGTGGCCCACTCCTCGTCTATGCCGTCCCAATTACTATGGTTGAGTCCTTAGAGAGGAAGGTCAGTAACCATCTGTGAAGATGGCTTGGGCTACCCAAAAGCCTTAGCAGCATCACACTCTACAGACTCAACAACAAGCTGCAACTTCCCTTCAAATCCTCAGAGGAGGGATTTAAAGGGGACATATTATACCCTATTTCCCCCATTAAAATAGTTCCCTGGTGTCCTAATGAACATGTCAGTGACATTCTTTGGTCAAAATACCATAAGGATGAAGAATCATAGCAGTTCAATAACCCTGCTAAACCCGCCCCTTTCAGAACGCTCGGTTTTCATGCGAGGTCCGGAGACCTCGCCACCGCTGATCGCCAGCGGCGAGCTGCATAAACTGCCGCTGTATGTTACTGTATCAGACCGGTGACTGTGCTCCGGAGACCTCGCCACCGCTGATCGCCACCGCTGACCAGCTCCGGTGCTCCGGGCAGTTTAGGCAGATCGCCGCTTGCCGCTTTATGTGATTGTATCAGACTGAGTCTGTGCTCCGGTCATGGAGGACGTACTGAATATATATGTTTAATTAGGACGTGTCAGAATGGTCAGTTATGAGCTCCATGTGACCTTTTCTTAACAATGTGTGTGTTTGTACGTCGCTGACTAAATACGGCGACCGCTGGCTGCAGTCTGATGTGAAGTGGTGCGAACACACGTTTGCTGACTTTATCCGGCACATTAGCTTCATATATAAAATCCTCTGTAAAATACTGTGCTTCACTGTGCAGCCACCAACAGCACCCTTGTCCCTCCGCGTTGACATAATACCGCTCTTCCTCCCTCGCCTGCACTCTCGCAGGGACAAGGTGGAGCTAAGGTGGAGCTCGCAAAGTAAACGTACTGGTGGGGCGGTAACATTCGCGGTGAAATGCGCATGCTGCCGTCATAAGCATAGGGAATTCAACATCGAGCGTTTTATTGCCTATACTTACACTAAGGGGGACCACGAAAACATGACTGAGTATTCTTTTTCCACACTTTGGTGACTGATATCGCCTCCAGAGTCCCAAATATAAGTATTGAAATGGTTAAAAAGTTGATTTTGCATAATATGTCCCCTTTAAGGTATCAAGAGCAAGCGCTGGAATCCAGGTGTGGACTGGCAGGAAGTTGAGGGTGGAGGAAGCTGTCCAGGAGGCAGGGCTGCATCACAAGAGCCTGGTGGGAGTGGTCACACAAGGCCGAGTTGGGCTCGGATCTTTTCCAACTCCCCAATTGAACACAAAGGGGAGGGAGAGGCAGTTGTTCAAGAGGAGGTGAGAGCAGCAGTGGAAAAGTTAAGATCCTGCAAGGCAGTGGGGATGAAACAACAGGGAGCCTGGACCAAATGGGAGAATGCGGTTGTGACGAGAGTAACTTGGACCGAGCTCTGGAAAGCCAAGCCTCACTGTATCAAGTTCCTCATCCAGGCAGTGTATGACGTGCTTTGAAGCCTGTCCAACCTGCACACATGGGGGATAGCAGAGACACCTGCATGCCCCCTGTGTTCCAAGCAGAACCCTAGAACTCCTTATTATCAGGATGTTCTAACAAGTCTGTTAGAATCCTTCAGTTAATTCAAAATGCTGCAGCACGAGTTCTGACAGGAACTAGAAAGAGAGACCACATAACTCCAGTGTTAGCTTCTCTACACTGGCTCCACCCACAGTTTAGAATTCAATTTAAAATCCTCCTCCTCACGTACAAAGCACTTAATGGTCAGGCCCCTTCATACCTGAAAGACCTAGTCTTACCTTATCACCCTAATAGACCACTTAGGTCACAAAATACAGGTTTAAGAGTAGAATGGGAGGCAGAGCCTTTAGTTACCAGGCTCCTCTCCTGTGGAACCAGCTTCCAATGGTAGTTCAGTTCTCTGTATTTAAAGTTAAACTTAAAACTTTCCTTTTTGATAAAGCTTATAGTTAGAGCTGGTTCAGGGAAACCTGGACCATCTCTTAGTTATGCTGCTATAGAACTAAACTGCTGGGGGATTTTCCTGTGGTGCACGCACATTCACTCTCTAACACTCAGGATTTGATTATGACTTTTTATATGTCATTAACCTTGTCTCTAACCTGATACTGATCTTGTCCTTTCTCTCCCCCCATTTTCTGTCCCCCACCTCTCCACTGTCCCCCATTTTTCCTTTCACCCCAATCGGTCGAGGCAGATGACCGCACATCTCTGAGCCTGGTTCTGTCAGAGATTTCTTCTTCTGTTAAGAGGGAGTTTTTTCTCTCCACTGATGCCTAGTGTTTCATGGCTCATTGTGTGAACTGTTGGGGTTCTCTGCTCTCCTTGATGTTGTCTATGTACAGTGCCTTGAGATAATGTATGTTATGATTTGGCGCTATACAAATAAAATTGAATTGAATTGAATTCAACACATCCGCATCTGCTGGACTAGGGCTCTCGGAGATGGTTGATACAGATGGAGGCATGATCAAGTCCTTAAGACCATTGCTGAAGCCAACAGTGCTGGACTTGTGTGGGCAAAGCAGTTCCGACCTCTGTAAAAGACTGGCAGCTGTTGGTGGACCATCCGCAGCACCGAAACGGCAGAGAGGGCCTCAAGATGGCTGTGGCTCAAAAGAGGAGAGTCGTGGAGGCATGGTAGCTCAGTCATCTGGACAGAAGCTGGGGTCACCTGGAGGAGGGTGTATAATGTTGAAAGACCCGAAAACACCCGACGATTCCAGGAACATCACTGACAATGTGTCCAGAGGCATCAGTAGATGTACGTACACAACACACTATTTAGCTTCAGGGACGAGTTTGAAGTCAAATTCAGGTATGAATATGTATAATTTATTAATAATGAATGAACAATGGAACTTGACAGATTAGGGGGCACCCAGAGTTGAACTGGGGACCTCTTGATCTGCAGTCAAATGCTCTGCCACTGATGGACCATTTATGTTCAATGGCTGTTACCCTATTGTGGTGACTATCCAAAAACAAAAACTTATTTGTCACCTGATGGTGGTTGGCGGAAGAACTTTACTCGAGTTCAGAGGAAAAACAAAAAGGAAAAAAGGTTGTGCAAAGTTGGTCCTGGCTTTCCTTTGGCTGTCTGTAAGAACTGTGTGTCCACCACCATCCAACTCAAACTAATTAGACCTCATTTCAGGCAGCTGGGCTGCTGCTGTGTCAAGCAAGCAAAAAGAAAAAGGTACTGCACCCTTGTGGTCAAAAATAAAACTTGACGCTAACTCAAAAGTGGCTCCTACACCTATTACTTGAAACCTATCCTTGCACTGCTGTAGTTCTTACATTACTACCATTACTTTGTACATTCATGTGGATCTCTGATTTAAAATCTTTTACTGTCCATATTATTCATGTGGATTTTTTTTTTATCATACTGTTTATGTTGTGTGTGATATCCTAAGCCACTGGGACCTTGAATTTCCCATTGGGGATCAATAAAGTTTGTGTTTTTTTTTTTAATTGAACATTCCAGTTTGCTGTGGTTTTTGTTTTGTTTTCACAGTCAGAACTGACAGAAAAAAAAACATCAAGGCAGTAATGGCAGCAGTGTGGTTGTAGTATAACACGGTTGGAACCTGGCCTCAGATTTCTTCTCCTTGTCAGTAGTCATGTCCCTACAGTTGGCACAAGAACACCAGTTCACCCCTGACACAGCAGGGCATCAAAAACCTGGTTTTGTCTCCAGCAGCTGAGCCGTTAGATCTCTGTGCTCCTCCAGAGTCGTCTTCACCACAAGTCTATCAACATAAAACAAAGAAGAGAGAAAAATAAAGTGTTTGTTTGAACAATGTTTGACAGATAAAATGACAGTGAACAACATGCTATGGTTTGTAGTTTATTCAGTATTACAATAACATAAAAGTATGGAACATAATTTGGTCTGTGCATAAATATTTTAAATATAGTTTTCATAATCATTCAGCTGAAGTTACTCAGGCAACAACTGGGTTATGATTGTGTGTTGTAGGCGTTGGTGGCAGATTTTAAGGGCCTTCAGGACGAGGGTAGGGGGCTGACATCTTTAAAACAGACAAATGCAACGATTAATATATGCATGGCCAGGATATAAAATCCAAAAATTAAATATTACAACTGTGGCGAGAGTAAGGAGGAAATCTAACTAAGTAATACATTTTAAAGTTAAGGAGCTGACAACGCCACTTTGGGATTTCCACTTTGGGACTTTAGCGCCCTGGCACTAAAAAATACAAAAATTAATTACATGAATAAACTCGGGATTATAATAACAATAATAATAATAAGACTGGGCAAATTATGTTACAAACAGCCCGTGGCCAAGTGGAAAGGGAACTTGACTTGTAACCAGAGGGTCGCCGGTTCAAATCCCCACCCGGCCAAAAAGGGCTGGGGTACCCCTGAGCAAGGTACCCAACCCCCAATGCCAATAGAGTTAGTTTGGGAGCCCACTGCTCCTAATTCTAGGATGGGTCAAAATGCAGAGGAATACTTTCCCTAAGGGGATTAATAAAAAACTAATTAAGTTTATAAATTGGAAAAAACTATATATAAATTGCCCAGAATAAGAAAATATCACTAATTACTCAAAGAAAATAACCAAATCAAACACAATAAACCAAAGAATTACAACTGGGCAAATTATACTACCAAAAATAATTTACATATAATTCCCCAAAATAATAAACATATAACACTATATAAAACACTTAAATAATATGCCCTAAAAATATATGTAACACAGCAGTTAATGAAATCAAAATAACCAAAATCAATCAATCCTTCCAGTTTCCTTGTTGCTCGAACCCTAAAAAAAGGGCAGGTGAAATAACAAAATCAAAATGAACAAAATCAAAATGAACCTAAACTAAAACATCAAAATAAAACAGCAAGCGCACACAATGCCGCGACACAGTCGCAAGACAGCGGCAATGGGAGAAGCCGTGAAGCGCAACAGTATGGCGTCAAGGCAGGGCAGAATCAGATTTAGACAAAGCAGCAGGAGACAGTTGATAGTGACGTTCACGTTTTAATCAGCCAGGTGGCCAACATTAATCTAAAAAATATACAAAATTAGCACTTGTATTATTACAATATTTTAAACGTGGCAATTAAAACAAAAAAACAAACCTTGTTGCCGAGTTTGATGCACAACCATAGGGGGAGAGCGCGAGACACCCTGCAACCGGCATCCACCACCACAAACTGGAGAGACAGCCCACCTTGAGCGTGGCGTGTAAGCCCAGCCACTCGAGAGCCAAACACTCCGACCGGAAGTGACGTGTTTACAGGAATGCAGAGAACGAGACCCGGTAGAAAATATATCCCACATTTATAGTCCTGTCCACCTACAATGCATAGCTACCATTGGTGTTCAAATTAAGTGCATGAGATGGAGCACATCCATGCTGCTACATTCTACCCCCGCTTCTTGCATTGTCGTCCCGATGATGGACAAATCAAACAAAACCACATTAGAATGTTGACCAGCCGTTGAACGCATGGTCCGGCGTGGAGCCATATGTCCAGGACTAGGACAACGGACTGGGAGAGATACCAAGGATTCTGATTCTTCAGTATGTGAAGCTGTCAAAGGGCCACACTCAGAGGGGTTGGGGTCTGACGGTGGAACTGGCATTTGGGGAGTCGTCAGGGTCACCACAGTTGACCTAGTGGCGGGCACCGCCTGAGAGGCCAGTGGGGGTTGTTGCCTAAAAACCAACAGATCATAATCAAATGAGCATTCATTTTCAGGAAGTGGTTCTTCCACCAGTGGTGGATTAAGAGGGAAAGCACCACCAGGTGAGTCTGCTCCAATCACAGCCTTCAACATTCTGCGATGGACCTGCCTGACCTTGGTCTGGTCATCTGGCACAATTGTGTACACTGAGCCACTTTCTGCAGGTGCCCTCAACACTCGATATTTTACCGAACTCCAACTATCCCGGGTTTTGTGGGGCCCCCTTGCACTGAAGTCCCGCAAGAATACCAACTGACCCTCCCTCAGTGGCAGATCTCTTACATGCTGGTCATGGGCTTGCTTTCGGCGGGCTGCTGCCTGTTGTAAGCGCTTCCTTGTACCTGCAAATGCCACCTGCAGTCGAGCTTGGTGCTCCTCGACCCATTCATGGACTAAACCATTAACAGGACTCTCAACCCTACCCAAAAGAAAATCTAGTGGCAGCCGAGGTTCCTGGCCAAACATCAAAAAGAACGGAGACTCTCCAGTAGCCTGATGGGGTGTCGTGTTATAGTCCTCTTTCGGGAGACGGGTAAGGTGCGCAGCAAGTTGTGGAGCGTCCGGTTAAACCGCTCACACTGACCATTCCCTTCAGGGTGGTACACGACTTCACAAACAGACAGACTGCAAAGTTGCTGTAAAAGCGAGCTCTCAAAGGTACGGCCCTGGTCGGAGTGTAACCGAGTGGGGATACCAAACTTGTAAAACCACTCCGACACCAGGACCTTAGCTACTGTGGGGGCACGCTGATCCTGGGTGGGGACAGCTATAGTATATTTACTAAAAACATCAGTCATAACCAAGACATTTTCAACATCATTCTGCAGGGTCAATGTGGACTGAGACAGCTGTACCTGCTCCTCATGGCTGGGACGCTGCTTTTTACGCCAAAATTTCAGCAACTCAAGGATCAGCCTGCTGGAGAGAACAGATCTCAGAGATTGTGGGACACTCACAAGAAGGATCGATCTCTGCTGCCTGCAAGAGTGGAGTGGAGTGGAGTGGCTCAGTGGTTAAGACCCTGCCTTGTGTACCAAAGACATCATGGTCGCAAGTTCGATTCCACCCCTGGCTAATTGTACTTGATTCCATTGTAAGTCGCTTTGGATAAAAGCGTCTGCTAAATGACATGTAATGTAATAATGTAATGCAAGAGACCAGGTGGTCCAAAGGCCTGAATGTAACCAAGCTAGGTTTATCAAAGGAAAGGATTCCCGTAACAAGTTATACTGGTGTGGAAACAAGCAAGGTCAAAGTGGTGTAGGCATCGTGATAGCTGAGTGAGCTGAGAAGGTCTTTGAGGTCCAATGTATCTCAGATAGGATCCTCCTGTTGAGACTTGTCATTGGCAAATCTGTTCTCACTTTTCTCTCCATCTACACACCTCAGATCGGACACTCAGATGTTGAAAAAGAGCGCTTCTACAATCTGTTGCAGAGCACCATTGCCAAGATACCCACCTCAGAGACCCTCTTACATATCGATGACTGGAATGGTCATGTTGGGTGGGTTGCCCAGGGCTTTGAAGAGGTCATCCTCAACCTCAATAAGGGGAAAGGTGAGGCCTTAGACCGGGGCAACTACAGGCGCCTCAAGCTCACGGACCATGTCATGGCTATCCGTAAGATGGTGAACATTGACAATCTTAGGGTTCGCCTTTGTGCCTGATGTTTGTTAAGCCACCCAGGGCTACCTTGTTGTTGGAGACCAACCCGGTGATGGTTATGATACAGATGTCCCTGAAGGCCCTTTATAGGCGGCAGTGAGCGTGTAGCAGGTCCACTTTGTTGCGGAGGGAATGGACATTTGCCAGGATGATGGAGGGAAGAGGTGGTTTGAAGGGACGTCTCCTTAGCCTGTTTCGGATTCCTCCTCATTTGCCCCTTTCCTGGGTCGGAGTTCCAGGGGTAGGACCCCGCAGGCTTGATGTTACATGGCGGTGAGTCCCGCAGAGATAGGTCTTCTCGGCTGTAGGTGAGTAACTTTTCATATATTATTGGTGATGTTGTATGGTCATCACAGATTAGAAGTAGCATCGCTCAGCGATCATAAGGACAATGATTAAATCGGACGAGTTTGCCATAGTTTGGCATCGAAGACAGGGATGAAGACAAGAAAAATTTAGACAAGACTTAGACAGTCGAGAGCGTACAGAGACCTATGTTGTCGCAGCAGAGCATACGCCAGGTAGTCTCTGTCGCTCCTCCTGCCCTGGCATCCTCAGTTGCTGATAGAAGGACAAGATAGCACAGATGTTTGTCATCAGTTGACTGCTTTGGAACAGCAGATATTGCATGTTGGACTGTTGCCACCTCCTTGACAGTTTTATGGATGTTCTCTGGAACATCCATAAAACATTCTCTGTTCTCTGTTCCTGGACGTGCTGGACTGGCCACTGTATTGCCCTGGGGTGGAAGGCATCTGCATTCTCTACTCAAAGACCACCAGCTAGCCAGCAAGGTCTAAGTCAGAAGCTATCTATCTATCTATCTATCTATCTATCTATCTATCTATCTATCTATCTATCTATCTATCTCTATCCATCCATCCATCCATCCATCCATCCATCCATCAGGGCCTTTCAATTTGCTATTGTAATCACAGTGTAATTCCATGACACATTCAATTTTATTGAATTTTTGGCATGACAGCTGCTAAACTGGTAAATAATTTCTATATTTCTGTATTGACTTTTCGATACAGCTTTTTGTAAATTTCATGAATGAGTTCTATGGTCTTCAATGAACAAAACAAGACTTTTTGTTGAAGTCTATTTTTTACTACTTGGCTATTTATTTGTAAAGACAAGATATTTATGTAACCCAGTAATTCAGAAAGAGAACATGCAGAAGTGTTTAGAAGAATTTGTGAATACTCTTTAAGGCGACATATGTTTCTTTTATGGTCTCTAGAGAAATAAAGAAAACTGTATATTGTTCCAGTCGTCACATTGCTTACATTTGTATTGATTAAAGCGGAATTAAATACTTTTCTGTATGAATCATTAAAGCTCCAGTGATAACTTCTGATGCAAAAACACTGCTTGCATCACTATGGTGTAAACTATGGCCTTCCCTCCATCGAAATTGATGTAAAACTTAGACCTGCTAGTGAAGTGCGGGATTGTTACCAAAAACACGAAAACAAAACACTGCTACATGAAAAAAACACATTAAAAGTCATGTGGAGCTGACTTAATTAACATTATGTGAACTCATTTGTAAATGGTTTGAATGTAACAAATATTTGTTCATGTTTAAAGGTTATGCCTCCAGCTTTAGATACATTTCGTTAAGATTATGCAGACACGATAATCCCTCTCAATGGTAAGTGAATTACAAAAAGTTTGAGACTATTTTATATTCTACATTTAAAAGCAATTGGGCCCTACACTCTTGTATTATAAGATCAGGTTATGTAAGTGTCTATTCCTGCTCCTCTTCTCCTTCCTCTTCAAACTCGCCCCCTTCCTCAGCAGTGGCGTCCTGGTACTGCTGATACTCAGAAATCAGGTCGTTCATGTTGCTCTCAGCCTCAGTGAACTCCATCTCATCCATACCCTCGCCTGTGTACCAGTGGAGGAAGGCCTTGCGGCGGAACATGGCGGTGAACTGCTCTGAGATGCGTCTGAACAGTTCTTGAATGGCTGTGCTGTTGCCAATGAAGGTGGCGGACATTTTGAGGCCACGGGGAGGGATGTCACAGACCGCCGTCTTAACGTTGTTGGGGATCCACTCCACAAAGTAGCTGTTGTTCTTGTTCTGAATGTTCAACATCTGTTCGTCCACCTCCTTCATGGAAAGACGGCCTCTGAAGATAGCTGCGACTGTGAGGTAGCGCCCATGACGTGGGTCACAAGCAGCCATCATATTCTTGGCATCGAACATCTGCTGAGTGAGTTCAGGCACTGTCAATGCTCTGTACTGCTGGCTGCCCCGACTGGTTAGGGGGGCAAAGCCTGGCATGAAGAAGTGCAGTCTGGGGAAGGGAACCATGTTAACGGCCAGTTTCCTCAGATCAGCATTGAGCTGTCCAGGGAAGCGCAGACAGGTGGTCACACCACTCATGGTGCTTGAGACAAGATGATTGAGGTCACTGTAGCAGGGTGTGGTGAGCTTGAGTGTGCGGAAGCAGATGTCATACAGGGCCTCATTATCAATGCAGAAGGTCTCGTCTGTGTTCTCGACCAGTTGGTGCACAGACAGGGTGGCATTGTAAGGCTCCACTACTGTGTCTGAGACCTTGGGTGAAGGAACCACACTGAAAGTGTTCATGATGCGATCTGGATACTCCTCTCGGATTTTGCTGACAAGCAGTGTGCCCATGCCAGAGCCAGTGCCTCCGCCCAGCGAGTGTGTGAGCTGGAAGCCCTGGAGGCAGTCACAGCTCTCTGACTCCTTCCTCACCACATCCAAGACAGAGTCCACCAGCTCAGCTCCCTCTGTGTAGTGACCTCTAGCCCAGTTGTTACCTGCTCCGGTTTGGCCAAAGACAAAACTGTCTGGTCTGAAGATTTGGCCATATGGACTAGACCTCACAGAATCCATCGTCCCTGGCTCCAAGTCAAAAAGCACTGCACGAGGAACATACTTACCAGCTGCTGCCTCGTTAAAGTACACATTTATTCGCTCTAGCTGCAGGTCATTGTCCCCGTGGTATGTCCCAGAGGGGTCAATGCCATGTTCATCACTTATCACCTCCCAGAACTTGGCTCCAATTTGGTTGCCACACTGGCCTGCCTGCAGGTGTACGATTTCCCTCATTGTGATCAAAATTTGGAACTCCTGAATAATGATGCAGAAAGATCAAGTTTCACTGAGTTCTCCAACAATTGTTGAAAGTGAGAAGGCAGAATCGTTTACTTTGCTGTTTGTTCTTTGTGTTTCATGGCATCTGTAATATTACCTTGAAGGACATGATGTCATAATCCTTTGTAGTATTTAGGCCGCTGCCTTTTATCTAATGTAGATTGTAAATGACAGTTTATGTACTCAAAAACATTCCAGCAGGCTGTACATGAAGAGGTGTAATGCAGCCCCCCACATTTCGAAGTTCCAAATCATATTTTGAAGTCTGAAGTTCCAGTTCCAGTGTATATACTTGCATGATGGAAGAAAAAGATTTAACAATGTCACTGCCAATCAAAATAATAATGAATGACAAGCCGACATTTCCAAAAGACAGTTATACCAAACCTACTAGGGGTGTTATTAATAAAATCATCAAAAGACCAATAACACCTGATGGAATTGGATCGAAGAAAATTTAAAAATATTTCGATGAAACAGGAATTCCAATGTGTTGAATAAAACTAGCGTAATTATACAGAGAAGAGAAGTTATGCTTGCAAAACATATTCCAGGTTAGTAACATTTGCTGATGTAATTAAGCAAATGTTTTTCCACCAAGTGGAGCGGTTTGATATGATACGTGTTTTTTTCCGTTTCCATTAGGAATAGTACCAAAAGAACTGGCCCCATATTCCATTTTTCGGTACCCTTCACTTGAGGTACCAGAGTAATGGTACAGTTCCACTCTCGACAGTGATCTGATTGGGCGACAGAAAAGCGTCACAACCCTGTCACAACCCTGTGACAGGTTTTTCTTCAGTGCCTGCAGTCTATTCTTATACAAACCTTGGTGTATTGTAGACAACAGCCACAAACCAAGCAGGAAAACAGCTATTGGGGTCCTCTGTTGTCATCCACTGTGTTGCGTTCGATGTCATCATTGTCGTAGCGCTGGTAGGATATCACACTATGCATCTCGCTGACTTGGGCCATCGAGCACAGCACACACCCCGCCTACCAAGTAAAGGTTCTGTTCTCTGTCGAAAAGACAAGCCTGACCCAGGGCTTTACTGTTCCAAACCATACTGCACTGTACCAAACCGAACTGCACTATGATGGAAACATGGCTTATAATATACCCCCAGGATATTTTTTATGAGTTTGGAAACAGGTGGAGAGGATATTATTACGGACCTGCAATATCCTGACATCGTGAATTTCCTGAATAACTTCCCTTCATCTTATGCCATTGAGTCACTGAAAGTTCACAAGAGCCTGGAAAGAAACAAATGGACGATATCTGGCTTTGTGACAAACATTCAACTCTGGAGTCTACCGGCTAAAGATTGTGTTGTCACTGAATAATATACATAAGGTTAGCATTAGCAACGGGCAGTGTAATGTAAATAATTGCTGTTAGTGTTGCTGTGTACACTAGCTCTTGGAGAAACCAGTCTGAGTCCATGATTTACCAAGAGTACCACAAAATTCTTTGCATGTGGTTTCTCATTCATGCTCACTGTGAGCATGTTTCATAGAAGTTTTTCCTCTCCTCCGTGTCATCGGATTTATGGGGATCTGGTAAAATGTTCTCCTGTTAGCCTGTCTCCATCTGTTTTGGCACATCTATATCCACCATATTCACGTTTATGATGAAAACAGTGGGTGAAGAGACAATTTTTCTGACATATTGCCTGATTCATTTGTTGTCTAGTATTTACATCAATAGAGGTAAACAGCTTCATCATGAGGAATTCTATGCTTTTTAATGAAAACAACTTGAGACTTTTTTGTTGAAGTGCGGTTTTATTTTTTCAATACTTGGCTATTCATTTGCTAAGAAGGAATATTTATGTAGCCTAACAGAACATGAACAAGTGTTTATTTGTGAATGCTGCTAAAAGAACCTGTTTCTTTTCCTAGTTTACACTAAATATGCTATATATTATTCCAGTTGACATATTGTTTACATTTGTTTAGATAAAGAAGCGGAAGTAAATACTTTTATTTATGATCATAAACGCCTGAGTGATGACTTCTGTTGCCAAAGCACTCCTAATATCGCTTTGGGGTAATTTATGGCCTTCTCTCCATCAGGTGACATAAAATGTATCCCTATTTGTGTAGCACAGGGATGTTACCACACATCACACACCAAATGTTAACACTACTATGTTCAGAAACACAGAGTTGTGTGGAACTAAGTGACTAAATTAGCATGGTGTGAACTTGTGAAAATTGTTTGAATGTCACTTCTTTTTCCAAGTTAGGCAATAAAGCTAAGCAAGTTGTTTAAATATCTATCATATCTACATATAATTTTAGTTTGAATTAACTTAATTTATTTAGGTTTAATTTAACATATGACAACATAAAGTTGAAATCTGCCTCCATCTTACCCTTTCCCCTTTGTGGCTTCACAACTGTCCTCATGTCCTTCTTCACAACATCTATGAACCCTGTTTGTGGACTTCCTCTTTTGTTCCTGCCTGGCAGCTTCATCTTCAACATCTTTTGTCCGATTTAATCACTACTTACTTGTTCAAATTATTGACTAAAATAATTAATAATTGGGCCCTACACTCTTGCATTATGAGATCAGGTCATGTAAGTGTCTATTCCATATCCTCTTCCCCTTCCTCATCAAACTCGCCCTCTTCCTCAGCAGTGGCGTCCTGGTACTGCTGGTACTCAGAAATCAGGTCGTTCATGTTGCTCTCAGCCTCAGTGAACTCCATCTCATCCATACCCTCGCCTGTGTACCAGTGGAGGAAGGCCTTGCGGCGGAACATGGCGGTGAACTGCTCTGAGATGCGTCTGAACAGTTCTTGAATGGCTGTGCTGTTGCCAATGAAGGTGGCGGACATTTTGAGGCCACGGGGAGGGATGTCACAGACCGCCGTCTTAACGTTGTTGGGGATCCACTCCACAAAGTAGCTGCTGTTCTTGTTCTGAATGTTCAACATCTGTTCGTCCACCTCCTTCATGGAAAGACGGCCTCTGAAGATGGCTGCGACTGTGAGGTAGCGCCCATGACGTGGGTCACAAGCAGCCATCATATTCTTGGCATCGAACATCTGCTGAGTGAGTTCAGGCACTGTCAATGCTCTGTACTGCTGGCTGCCCCGACTGGTCAGGGGGGCAAAGCCTGGCATGAAGAAGTGCAGTCTAGGGAAGGGAACCATGTTAACGGCCAGTTTCCTCAGATCAGCATTGAGCTGTCCAGGGAAGCGCAGACAGGTGGTCACACCACTCATGGTGCTTGAGACAAGATGATTGAGGTCACTGTAGCAGGGTGTGGTGAGCTTGAGTGTGCGGAAGCAGATGTCATACAGGGCCTCATTATCAATGCAGAAGGTCTCATCTGTGTTCTCGACCAGTTGGTGCACAGACAGGGTGGCATTGTAAGGCTCCACTACTGTGTCTGAGACCTTGGGTGAAGGAACCACACTGAAAGTGTTCATGATGCGATCTGGATACTCCTCTCGGATTTTGCTGACAAGCAGTGTGCCCATGCCAGAGCCGGTGCCTCCGCCCAGCGAGTGTGTGAGCTGGAAGCCCTGGAGGCAGTCGCAGTTCTCCGACTCCTTCCTCACCACATCCAAGACAGAGTCCACCAGCTCAGCTCCCTCTGTGTAGTGACCTCTAGCCCAGTTGTTACCTGCTCCGGTCTGGCCAAAGACGAAACTGTCTGGTCTAAAGATCTGGCCAAATGGACCAGACCTCACAGAGTCCATCGTCCCTGGCTCCAAGTCAAAAAGCACTGCACGAGGAACATACTTCCCACCTGCTGCCTCGTTGAAGTACACATTTATTCGTTCAAGCTGCAGGTCGTTGTCCCCGTGGTACGTCCCAGAGGGGTCAATGCCATGTTCATCACTTATCACTTCCCAGAACTTGGCTCCAATTTGGTTGCCACACTGGCCTCCCTGCAGGTGTACGATTTCCCTCATTGTGATCAAAATTTGAGTCTTGAAAAAGTATTTGGAAGCACCAAGTTTTCCCTGTTCAATTACTCCACCAACTGACTCACCTACAAAAGCAGAGTACTTTACTAAACGTCTTTCTTATTTGTTCTTGGTGTTCACCTGACCTCTATAATGTTACCTTGAAAGATGTGATGTCATATTCCTTTTATCTGACGAAGATGGATGTACACCACTGTGTAAAAATCTTAGGCCCCCAATAGTTTTGTTGTTGTGGCAATGTTATAATGACCATATAGTGAGTGGTGGCCAAACGTGGCTTCATGAAACTTCAAACCCTTTTGGACAATTGTACTGAAATTGTATCAAAGCTTCATTCATCAAGCATGTGGGTGACATCTGCTGGCACAGTGGTGGTTGTTTAGCCTTGGAAAGGTGCATGTGCACCTTGATTTTGTTGGTTTGTGAAAATTACATAAATAAAGCTGATGTCGCCAGGAACTGTTTGGCCAGGTTGAACAAGTTTGGGTATCGGGATTTGTGCACCATCCAGTGATCTAATGGGTCTTGTGATCTGTCCAGAGATTCCGCATTCTCTGATTTTCTGGCATCTTCTGTGTCTTTATCAAGAAGCTATTGGATGCCGTTTGTATAGATTCAATCACACTTTACTCTTCTCACTTTTAGCTCAGTTTCTTCACATTTGAGGTAGAAATTAAATGCTAAATCTAAATGCTAAATCTAAATGCTAAGTCTAAATCTAAAGCTAAATGTTTAGAAAATAAGCAAATAGCCCACGCCTGTCATGATCCCCCTCTCAGTTCTTCTCTCCCTACCGGCCACTCCCTCCTTATCAGCTCAACTCCACTCACCTGTTCACCGCAGCTGCACCTGATCACTAATCAGCCCACTATATATACTCACCTCCACCATGCACTCACTGCCAGATTGTTCTATGTCATCCATACTAGCCTCTCCAGTGGTTTTTGGACTGATTCCCTGGTATCCACTCTGCCTGTCCCCGACCTGTCTGCTCTCTTTCTGTTCCAGTGATCGACCCCCTTCCGCCCCCAAAAACGGATTCTGCTTGCTCCCCACCTGTCTTCTGTCTGCTCGTTTCTGTGGCGGAACAGCTCAGCATTAGATCCATTCCTGCTATCTCCTCTGTGTCTGTTCGCATCTTCAGCCACAAGTATCACCAGCTGCATCCCACAAAGCAAGTTTACATGACTGTGCCATCTTTGAACTGTCCTTTGAAAAGGTGTAAAATAAAAGTAATTACCGACTGTCTGCCTACGTGTGCTGCATTTGGGTCCTCTCCCAACCCATTACAGTACAGTCTGGCCAGACATGGACCCAGCACACACCGTCGAACCCACTGGCATGCCTGGGTCTACTTGAGACTCAGCTCCAACACCATGAGGCTCGTGGAAAGGTTCGTGGAAAGGTCCCGTGAGGGGATCCTCTTGCACATTCTCAGTTTTGTATGTGTATGTGTTATTTTTCCTTTTCCCTTATAGGAGTGTCAGAGCCACTCAATACACTGTAATCTATACATATTATATTTAAATACATATACAAAGACCATGCAACTTTAATACAAATCTAAAATTTGAAGTTAAAATAAATAAAACATTAATAATATACAAAGTTTCAAACTGTCAGGTCAAAACATTTACTGAGTCAACGGATCATTTCAGGCCGAGGTAACGCTGCTCTGTGCCGGGCACTGTGGGCAGTGAGCGTACACAGAGGCTGAGCTGATTTCCTCTGACAACGTAGCTGCCAAACTATAAATATGTCATATGTTAATACACAAAACACATTTTGAATTCTAAATGACTAATTTCTCATTTCAAATGATCTTAAAATTGCGTTCACAGAAAACTAAACAAAACTATCTACAGCCAAACATCAGCTCCCTCATCAAGAAAGCCCAGCAGAGGATGTACTTCCTGTAGCAGCTGAAGAAATTCAACCTGCCAAAGACAATGATGGTGCACTTCTACTCCTCCATCATTGAGTCCATCCTCACTTCCTCTATCACCATTTGGTACGCTGCATTTGGTACACTTAGTGGGGATGTTAAACATAAATGGACTCAGAGTCAAAGAAAAGTAAACATCCATGTATTAATTTTACAAGCGACGCACAGTGATGTGACCTTTGAGGTAGACGTCAAGGCCAGCTGGTCTTAAGTCACAACACCACACTCAATTGTGGAGTGGTCTTCCTGTTTTCCAGAACTTTCACTCCTGGAGGTCGAGCATGTTATAGAGAGGGGAGGTGTCTTTTAGCCAAAGCACACTGAGAATTTGAATGTGCTTTTTAAAACAGTTTACGACAGACAGAATTGCTGTAGCTCGGAGGATTTTTTTATCTTAGGTGATCCTCATCCAGCCTCCCAACTCACTCTGAAACAGCTGGTCTATTCTCAGGGGCATGTGGATGTGTGGAGAAGGATGCACACAGAGTCCAGACAGTTTACATGGCCCCATCTGAGAGAGAATAGGATCTCCTTAGCCAGACTTGACATTTGTTTTATTGTTTTAAACACCTTTTTAATGTTTTTAAGTCTTGTACAATTATGTCAGCTGGTTTTACTGATCGTTATTTGGTTTTATGTCATGTTTTTATTAAGAATTTTTCACCTAAAAGTACATACTGGCATTTACACTCAGATTTAACACTTGATAAAGCTTTTAGAGAGGCTCTTATTTATTTTTGGACTGCTTTTAGACAGATAGAATGTGATTTTACATGTCTTACACATGGCAAAACTGAAATCGAACACTTGTGTCAACAGCATACATTCAATGTGACACGAGACACCTGTCAATCTATCAAAGACTTGGCAATATTGTGGAAACATTGAGTGATTCCACAGGAAATGAAGGATATATTGAAGTCCTCAAATCCAAACATTTAGCTTTGGCCAACCTGCTAGACACCTGCAAGTACAAGGTGCACTGGTCTGGTCCCAGGTCCAGAACATCACAGCGATGGCTGCTCCCTCTGTCTTTTTCTTCAGCCTGGAGTAAAAGCATGGGCAGAAAAAAGTAATCCATTCTCTGCTTTTAGATACAGGGCAAGAATTCACTGAGCCTGGCCGAATCAGAAGGCGAGCTGTGGATTTTTATTCCTCCCTTTCGAGGCACTGTTTGAGGGGTTCTGTGGTGAACTACCTCAGGTCTCTGAGGAGACCAATGCAAAACTCGACAGGCCATTGCACATGCTGGAGCAACACACCACTCAGCAGAGTATGCAGGGGCGGTGCCTGGCATCGATGTGGAGTTTTACAAAGTTTTCTTGGATATCTTAGCACTTGATTTTTGAGATTATTCTGATAAAAGTTTGGCCTCTGTTTGTTTGGTTCTCTGTCACTGTCCTGCCACAGGGCTGTCAAAAAAGGTAACCTGCAAGATACCAAACTCTGGCGCCCTCTGTCTTTACTCTGTAATGATTACAAAATTCTGTCCAAGGCTTTGGCTGCCAGGCTAAGAGAAGCTGTGGAGCAGGTCATCCATCGGGACCAGACCTACTGTGTGCCTGGCAGGACTATGGTAGAGGACACACTGAGCTACCAATAAGCTACTGTCGCCCCTACTGTATGTATGTATGTATGCATTGGTCTGTCTGCATCACAATGCATCGGAGAAACATTTGTTTTCAAAACCTCTTACTAATGTGTGAATGATATTTTTTAAAATTGGCATAAAAATGTCCCAGTTTTGGGATCAATAAAGTCTGTCTGTGACAGTTCTTCTGTCCAGCTCAGTACGGTCTGTATTTATCTAACACTTTTCTAGTTTTGATAACCACTGCTTCACATACACTTTCTCTATGTGCAGCACATGTTTCATACCCACTCACATGCTGCAGACACAGCCACCAGGAGCAACGTGGGGTTAATTTTCTTGCCTAAGGTAAAATTGGCATGTAGACTAGCAGCACTGGGAATCGAACCCACAATCTTCTGGTTGAAAGACTGCTCGCTCGCCCAGAGGAAAGAGTTCAATCCTCTTTAATGAACACCACATGAGACTTTGTTGTTGAAGCGATGTTTTATTTCTTTTACGACTTGGTTATTCATTTGCTACGCAGGGATATTTATTTAACCCAAACAGAACAGTGTTCATTTGTGAATGCTGCAGATATGTGAAAACACATTGCTTACATTCGTATTGATAAAAGATAACGGCAGTAAATACTATATGTTTATGGAATTATGGATCATGAACGCTCCAGTGTGTAACTTCTGTCACCAAAACATTAATAGCATTACGTTTCCCTCCATCAGTTGTGACCTAAAATTCATCTGTTTGTCCAGTGCAGGAATGTCACCACACACAAAACACACCAAAATGAGAAACACAGAGAGTTGTTTTGAACTAATTGGCTAAATCAGTGTTGTGTGAAGTTTGAATGTAGAAGACCTTTGTTTACTGTAGTTTTCAGGTATATTGTATGTATAAGTTAGGCACTACAACTTTATCTATATTTTTCTAATTAATTTGCTTTGTCCTCCACATTAATGTAGTTTTAGTTCATTGAAATGCAACAATAAAATAATTTATATTCTTTCAATATTGTTTCATCATCAAAGTGTAGCCTTGTAAGTGGGTAGTATCATGGCAGGACCTCTTTCTTGTTTCACTGCTGTTGGCATCTGCAATGTTGCAAACTGAAACATAATTTCTTAATTTGATAACATTATCCTTTAACAACTTTAAGCGGAAGTTTTGGGCCATTGAATTTTAATTGTCAAAATGTTTTATTTAAAATCACTAATCATTCACTCTTGCATTGTAAGAACGGGTTGTGATAGGAGTTTAATCCATCTCTTCTTCACCTTCCTCATCAAACTCGCCCTCTTCCTCAGCAGTGGCGTCCTGGTACTGCTGGTACTCAGAAATCAGGTCGTTCATGTTGCTCTCAGCCTCAGTGAACTCCATCTCATCCATACCCTCGCCTGTGTACCAGTGGAGGAAGGCCTTGCGGCGGAACATGGCGGTGAACTGCTCTGAGATGCGTCTGAACAGTTCTTGAATGGCTGTGCTGTTGCCAATGAAGGTGGCGGACATTTTGAGGCCACGGGGAGGGATGTCACAGACCGCCGTCTTAACGTTGTTGGGGATCCACTCCACAAAGTAGCTGCTGTTCTTGTTCTGCACGTTCAACATCTGTTCGTCCACCTCCTTCATGGAAAGACGGCCTCTGAAGATGGCTGCTACTGTGAGGTAGCGCCCATGACGTGGGTCACAAGCAGCCATCATATTCTTGGCATCGAACATCTGCTGAGTGAGTTCAGGCACTGTCAATGCTCTGTACTGCTGGCTGCCCCGACTGGTCAGGGGGGCAAAGCCTGGCATGAAGAAGTGCAGTCTGGGGAAGGGAACCATGTTAACGGCCAGTTTCCTCAGATCAGCATTGAGCTGTCCAGGGAAGCGCAGACAGGTGGTCACACCACTCATGGTGCTTGAGACAAGATGATTGAGGTCACTGTAGCAGGGTGTGGTGAGTTTGAGTGTGCGGAAGCAGATGTCATACAGGGCCTCATTATCAATGCAGAAGGTCTCATCTGTGTTCTCGACCAGTTGGTGGACAGACAGGGTGGCATTGTAAGGCTCCACTACTGTGTCTGAGACCTTGGGTGAAGGAACCACACTGAAAGTGTTCATGATGCGATCTGGATACTCCTCTCGGATTTTGCTGATGAGCAATGTGCCCATGCCAGAGCCGGTGCCTCCGCCCAGCGAGTGTGTGAGCTGGAAGCCCTGGAGGCAGTCGCAGTTCTCTGACTCCTTCCTCACCACATCCAAGACAGAGTCCACCAGCTCAGCTCCCTCTGTGTAGTGACCTCTAGCCCAGTTGTTACCTGCTCCAGTCTGCCCAAAGACGAAACTGTCTGGTCTAAAGATCTGGCCAAATGGACCAGACCTCACAGAGTCCATCGTCCCTGGCTCCAAGTCAAAAAGCACTGCACGAGGAACATACTTCCCACCTGCTGCCTCGTTAAAGTACACATTTATTCGCTCAAGTTGCAGGTCGTTGTCCCCGTGGTATGTCCCAGAGGGGTCAATGCCATGTTCGTCACTTATCACCTCCCAGAACTTGGCTCCAATTTGGTTGCCACACTGGCCTGCCTGCAGGTGTACGATTTCCCTCATTGTGATCAAAATTTGACAGTCTCGCGCCTAGAAAGCCCAACTTTTCACAGTTTTCACACTGAAAAGTAGACAGGTTTTCTTAACTGTTCCAATAATTTGATGTTGGCGTTTCATAGCATCTGTGTTACCTTGAAGGACATGATGTTACATTCCTTTGAAGTTAAGACAGTGCCTTTTATCTGAAGTAGATGTAGTTGATTACAATGAAGATTCTTTCCATTGATGTATGTTACAGTGCAAAGGTCAAAGGCCACTGTAGTTGTGTTGTAGCAATGCAGTAATAATTATACAGTATAATAATTTCTCAATCACTTTGTTAGAACACATGTAGAAACATATATGCAGTTTTAAAATAACAAATATTTTTGAAAAATTTATAGTGTGTCATTATTGTATTATTGTGAGGACCAGTCTTCTCACCAAGCCACTTTTAGATCAGCGAAAGAGTGTGTCACCCACACTTTCCACTGCTGCAGGTATGCAACATTCCAAATTCCAACAACTAAAAAATCCTAAAGAAGAAAGAACACCTTTCATATTTAGTGCCACCATTTTGTTCTCTGCGATCTTGCTTACAGCCTTCTTTAGGTCTTTTTCAGGGTCCAAGCACTGACTGGAGCACTTTTAAGAGCCTTGTCATGTTGCAATCTGCCCACGTTTTAGGGTGTTCCAATGAATCTTGCAGGTATTATAGAAAAAGAGAACAATTTCATATTTTGTATTCCCACCAGTCATACAACAGGCTTCTGCCCAGACATACGCCACCCTCACCTTCCTTTGATCTGTATGCGGGTTACTTTGGCGACCATGGTAGTGGCCAACAGTATATCCTCTTTTTAAGGCCAATCAGTCCTCATTGATAACCTGCAAAGTCAGTCATTGTGCCACCTACTGACAACAGAGAGAGCACACCTTTACAAACATTGTTTCATTTACATTAAAGCCCACATAGACAGGAAGCTCCAATTAACGCTGCGTTTGTGTGTGTATCTGCGTCATTACCTCGTTTATGAAACCCTAAAGTTTCAGAACAACAGTTCAGCCACTGCTGAGAAAATAGTGTTGTATTGTTTTCCTGGGCTCTGCGAAGCGGATCGGCACTTCCTTAAGTTGATGTCGTCATCAGCGTCAGTGAGGAGATATTTTGATCGGCTCGTTTGCAGCGATTAGGAGGTTTTTAATCATGAAAACAAGTTAATATATGTAAGTAGACCTCCATAACTAAAATATATGTGACCATGAAAACAAGTTAATATATGTAAGTAGACCTCCATAACTAACATATATGTGACCATGAAAACAAGTTAATATATGTAAGTAGACCTCATAACTAACATATATATGTGACCATGAAAACAAGTTAATATATGTAAGTAGACCTCCATAACTAACATATATGTGACCATGAAAACAAGTTAATATATGTAAGTAGACCTCCATAACTAACATATATGTGACCATGAAAACAACTTAATATATGTAAGTAGACCTCCATAACTAACATATATGTGTGATACAAGCATTCTATGTCACCTTTAAGCTTTCAGGGTTGGGTCTACATTTGCTATACTCTAATGTTTTTTGTACTATACTTCTTCAGCCACTTAAAAGTAATTAAATTTCCTTCAACTCAATCAAATGGTGACTGAGCTCAACTTTCTTGACAGGATCCATCCAACATCAATCCATAGTCCATCCAATCCATCCATCCATCTATCTAGTTTAAAGAGAACAGTTTGATATGACAGTTGCTAGACTGATAGACCTTTTACTGAGCAAATGTGTGCCCTTCAATTAAGAAATCATGAGACGTTTTGTTTAAGTGGTTTTATTTGCTAAGATGATACCCAAGTGTTAATTTGTGAATGCTGCTAAAAGCACACACATTTTTGTTACTTTTCCTGGTTTTCACAAATACAGTGTATAAATATATACACGGTGCGTCAACTGGAATAATAATTCCAGTTGACGCACCGTTCACATTTGCATTGATAAAAACTAATGAAAGTACAGGAAACACTTTTGTTTAATTATGCTGTGTAATTCATCATTACTTCACTGATTATAACATAAAATTCATCTTTATTTGTGCAGCGCTGGAATGTTGCCCACAAAATCAAAACACTGTTATATTAAGAAACACATTGAGATGTGTGGAACTAATAGACTAAATCAGCATTGTGTGAACCTGTGTTTATGGTTTGAATGTAACAGATTTGTATTTAAAGGTTACGCACGACAGCTTTGAATATATTATCTAACTTTGCATTATGATGTATCAGTAAAATAATTTTAATTATTCTTTCAGCCACTCCCTTTAGGGGTTGCTCCAGCAGATCATCTGCCCCCATCTTGCGCTATCCCTTATGTCTTCTTGTGTTACACCCACTGTCCTCATGTCCTTCTTCTCAACATTCATGATCCTTCTCTGTGGTATTAATTGTATAACTTATCATTCACTCTTGCATTGTAAGAACGGGTCGCGATAGGGTTTTAATCCATATCCTCTTCCCCTTCCTCATCAAACTCGCCCTCTTCCTCAGCGGTGGCGTCCTGGTACTGCTGGTACTCAGAAATCAGGTCGTTCATGTTGCTCTCAGCCTCAGTGAACTCCATCTCATCCATACCCTCGCCTGTGTACCAGTGGAGGAAGGCCTTGCGGCGGAACATGGCGGTGAACTGCTCTGAGATGCGTCTGAACAGTTCTTGAATGGCTGTGCTGTTGCCAATGAAGGTGGCGGACATTTTGAGGCCACGGGGAGGGATGTCACAGACCGCCGTCTTAACGTTGTTGGGGATCCACTCCACAAAGTAGCTGCTGTTCTTGTTCTGCACGTTCAACATCTGTTCGTCCACCTCCTTCATGGAAAGACGGCCTCTGAAGATGGCTGCTACTGTGAGGTAGCGCCCATGACGTGGGTCACAAGCAGCCATCATATTCTTGGCATCGAACATCTGCTGAGTGAGTTCAGGCACTGTCAATGCTCTGTACTGCTGGCTGCCTCGACTGGTCAGGGGGGCAAAGCCTGGCATGAAGAAGTGCAGTCTGGGGAAGGGAACCATGTTAACGGCCAGTTTCCTCAGATCAGCATTGAGCTGTCCAGGGAAGCGCAGACAGGTGGTCACACCACTCATGGTGCTTGAGACAAGATGATTGAGGTCACTGTAGCAGGGTGTGGTGAGTTTGAGTGTGCGGAAGCAGATGTCATACAGGGCCTCATTATCAATGCAGAAGGTCTCATCTGTGTTCTCGACCAGTTGGTGGACAGACAGGGTGGCATTGTAAGGCTCCACTACTGTGTCTGAGACCTTGGGTGAAGGAACCACACTGAAAGTGTTCATGATGCGATCTGGATACTCCTCTCGGATTTTGCTGATGAGCAATGTGCCCATGCCAGAGCCGGTGCCTCCGCCCAGCGAGTGTGTGAGCTGGAAGCCCTGGAGGCAGTCGCAGTTCTCTGACTCCTTCCTCACCACATCCAAGACAGAGTCCACTAGCTCAGCTCCCTCTGTGTAGTGACCTCTAGCCCAGTTGTTACCTGCTCCAGTCTGCCCAAAGACGAAACTGTCTGGTCTAAAGATCTGGCCAAATGGACCAGACCTCACAGAGTCCATCGTCCCTGGCTCCAAGTCAAAAAGCACTGCACGCGGAACATACTTCCCACCTGCTGCCTCGTTAAAGTACACATTTATTCGCTCAAGTTGCAGGTCGTTGTCCCCATGGTACGTCCCAGAGGGGTCAATGCCATGTTCGTCACTTATCACCTCCCAGAACTTGGCTCCAATTTGGTTGCCACACTGGCCTGCCTGCAGGTGTACGATTTCCCTCATTGTGATCAAAATTTGATTCTTGAACAATTGAATACTGAGTTTCAGAGTAACTGAGAGGGCAGAATCCTTCTAATAGTTTTCTTCTAATAATTTATCACAGTTCAGACCTGCTTGTCAAATTATTATTATTCTGTCCCTAGAATAGTTTACCTAACATTTGTTGTTTCTACTTCTAATAATTTTTGGCAGGCTATATCCTGAGAAGTGTAATACTTCCCTCCACAATTCTAAGTTCTTAATAACAGTTCAAAGTTACTCTTCTGCCTCTTAGCATCTGTAACCTCTGATGTCATCAAGGAATATGCGCTTTCATGTTACCTTAAAGGACATGGTGTCATATTCTTTTTTTAGTATTTAAGCTTCTGGAGTTATATGGTCTTAGTTATATATCTGTTTGTGCTGCAGCATTTTGAATGAACTGAAGGGTTCTAACAGATGTGTTGGAACATCCTGATAATAAGGAGTTACAGTAATCTAATCTAGATGTAGCCGGGTGGTAAATAACCCCAGAAGTTCTTGTTTTTATGTGTTCTTTGTTTATTGTGTTCTCTTTACTCCATGTACACAGAAATGCACACAGACACTTATTGGTCACAGGGTGGCAGCATTGAGCCCAGTTAGGGTTTTGCCGCGAAGTGCATTCTGGGTTGTTGTGGGTTTTTTTTCCCTCTGTGAATGCGTGCCGGAGATCGTACAAGTGGGTAACGGACACTTGTTTCATTCGGACGGTTGTGAACACTACAGTATGCGACAACCACAATTACCAGCTAACTTCGGTGCTGAGTAAAGAAAGCTCAAACACGTGGTGAAGACGAGTGTTGAAGTGTAAGTGTCTGTGTACATGCAAAATTGTGTTTGTTGAATTGTTAGCTTACTGACCTTGTATTTTGTTATGTGTGATTAGTTCCTCGGCCACTGCCGTACTTTGAGACTTTTTTTTGTATTTTATTTTCTATGGGTTATTGGTTTGGACGACTGTCCTATTGCATGGAGTAAAGCTATAAAACCCCAGTTATTGTGTCCTGTGTGTGTGTACTAAATTCCCACGGGCAACACAATTTGGTACCAGGAGTGGGGTTGTAGCCAAAACATTTTTTTTTTTGCAATTGGCAGTTGTAGCTTAATTTTTTTATTTTATTTGAGAAAGTACGGCAGTGGTGAGGATTGCAGGAGAAGCCTGTGGGTGGACATGTCGGAGAGGCCAGCCTGTAGTGGAAGTGGTGACCAGTGAGAGACGAATTGAGGGACTCCAAGTGGTGCAACTGTTTCCTGATCAACACGGCTCATCCAGATCTGCGTTGAGGATCTCACTGCGACATCAGCTCTGCTCAGCACTTCATCCAGCTGCTAAGAGCAGGACTCAGCAGTGTCCCACGTTTAAGACTGTTTTCACTGTATCCTTGATTTTAGTGTTGGACTTAAAATTCACTTCAGACTGGACTGAGTAAAAGCTAATGTTTCATCATGTCTAGTGATTCTGAAGATGAGGTTGTTTCATTTCATGGGGATGACCGGTTCAGCCAGGCATCCGAGGAGGCAGAGGGTACAAGCACAGATGCTACAACAGAAATGCAGATTCGCATGCGAGAGCTCACTAAATTGCGAGATGAACTGGTCAAGTTAAATGACGAGATGGAGGCTCAGAGGGCAAATGATAACAGTGCACCCACCCGTTCATACATCTATGTTCCAAGAGAACGCCAGATTCAAGCATTTAGTGGGGAGGGTGGTACGGATGGGAGGTCTGTGGAAGAGTTTATTGAAGAGGTTGAAAGGGTTTTAAGATCCAGAGAGCATACAACAGAGGGGCAGTGTGACTACATACTATCTCTGTTGCGTGGTCCTGCATTGGAGGAGGTTCGACTATGCATGGGGGGTCAGTCAGTGGGGCCCAGTGATTTATACTCCTTTTTAAGGAATGCATTTGGGGAAAAACGCAGCATTACACAGCTTTTGCAGACCTTTTACAACCGTAAACAAGCAGAGGGAGAAGACCTCCGAGACTACTCCCATGCACTATCCCAGATCTTGAGCTCTGCAGTGAAGCAGTCAGCAAATGTGATACCTAATGAGAAATTTGTTCTGCGGGATCAGTTCATAGAGGGTTTAAGAGATTCAGCTCTCCGACGTGAACTCAGAAAGATGGTCAGGGACCAACCAGACTGTAGCCTTTTGGATGTGAGGCGCGAAGCTCTCCTGTGGGAAATGGAGGAGAGCAGGCCCCATCGTCCCAGAGTTGTTAAAAGCAGCCAGGTTAAGTCGGAAGTTTCCGAATTTTCAGAATCCCAGTTCTCTGCTACTGAGACAAACACTGGCCAATCTACTGCGTTAGGTGATGTTCAAAGAGCAGTAGCTCAACAGGGAAAACAGTTGGTAGAGTTAGGCAAAACACTTGCTGACCTAGCAAGTGCTGTAACTGAGCTGAGTAGACGTACCACTGAAATGGCTTTCCACGAGCCCAAGCCACGAGCTAGACCACAACCACGCGTGCAACCGCGGTTCACACCAGACGGTCAGCCTATCTGTTTCAAGTGTAGAGGCGTGGGCCACATTGCGAAAAAGTGCCTGCAGGCCAAAAGAGGCCACGATGAAACAACACCTGGTCCTTACGTAGTGCAGGAAAACTTTCACCCTCGGTTGCCATGAGCCAGGCGATTCGAGGGGGGTCTACTGGCTCACCAGTAGTAACACTAGACAGAAGTAGGATCTTAGAGCGTGCAGTCGGGGAATGCAAAACTGTTGAACTGAAACTTCAGGGAGTCTCAGTATCATGTCTACTTGACACTGGTAGCCAGGTCAGCACAATTTCTGAGAGTTTTTTCATGGAACACTTGTCAGATAAAAGTGAAGACATTCATCCTGCATTTGAGTGGTTAAAGATCACTGCAGCAAATGGATTAGACATACCTTATATGGGCTATGTAGAACTTGAGGTCGAAGTGATGGGTCTGACTATTCCAGAGCGAGGCTTCCTGATAGTTAAGGATTCTGCACACTCTTCCTCTGTTCCAGGACTCATAGGGATGAACGTTGTCAAAAAATGTCGAGAGCTCGTACACACTGAGTTTGACACCACACTACAGAAAAAACTTGACTCGAACTGGAGAGAGGCTTTCAATAATCTTCATGCAGTAACTGTAACAGACAGACTCTCCTTTGCAAGAGTGGCGAGTAGGGAGATGGTCCATGTTCCTGCTTTATCTGCCACCACAGTCATGGCAAGGGGACTTAGGACTGTGAGTGTACATGGCCCTTTAATGTTGTTGGAGCCTGGGAGTGTACCCTTGCCTGGTGGTTTGGTTGTTGTGCCTACCCTAGTTTCATCTGAGAGTCATATGTTTCCCGTACAAGTCATGAACATGTCTGATGAAGATATCTGGCTGAAGCCAAGGATCAGGCTCGGGGTTTTGACTCATGTAGACAGTGTAAAAAGTGATGAACTTTGTGAGATACAGTTCCACAGAATCTCAGCAGATACTGAACAAGTGAGTATAGACGAACATCCCAAAACATCCACAGATGTACAGTCCATCCTCGACCAACTTGATTTCAGTGGCAGCACAGAAGAGCGGGCACAACTGGCTTTGCTGCTGGAGAAATATTATTTTGTGTTCGCAACGGAGGATGCAGATCTAGGCCACACTGACAAAGTGAAACATGAGATCAATCTCACAGACGACATACCTGTGACACAGCCATACAGACGAATCCCACCCACACAGTACAGTGAAGTCAGGGAACACATAGGCAAGCTGTTAAGGAAAGGAGTTATCAGAGAAAGCTCAAGTGCCTATGCTTCACCGATAGTACTTGTGAGGAAGGTAGATGGTAGTCTAAGACTATGTGTCGACTACAGAAAGCTTAACTCCAAGACAAGACGTGATGCATTCCCGCTACCGAGGATTGATGAGAGTTTTGACGCATTGAGGGGGGCGAAATTCTTCTCAACTATAGATTTAGCGAGTGGGTATCATCAAGTGGCCATGCATGAGAGAGACATGGGTAAGACAGCTTTCACTACACCGTTTGGCCTATATGAATATGTGAGAATGCCTTTTGGTGTTTGTAATGGGCCAGCGACATTTCAAAGACTCATGCAAGTCACTATGAGTGATCTAATTTTTCAGATACTCCTGGTCTACCTAGATGATATCTTGGTTTTTTCAGAGACATTCGAGCAACATTTGGAGAGACTGGAAACCGTGCTGAAAAGACTGGCAGAGACAGGCCTTAAGGTGAAGTTGCAAAAGTGTGCTTTCCTACAGCAGTCAGTAAAGTTTCTGGGTCACCAGGTGTCAGCGGAAGGTGTGGGGACTGATCCGTCCAAGGTCTCCGCTGTTAACAACTGGAAGGTCCCAACCACGGTGAAAGAGTTGCAGTCTTTTTTAGGTTTCTGTAGTTATTATAGGAGATTCATTCAAGGTTTTTCACAAATTGCTGGACCATTACACGACTTAGTCAACAAATGTTCAGGTGAAAAGAGAACAAAAAAAGCAGGTAACCAGTTTGGTGCTATGTGGACACATGAGTGTGAGTCATCTTTTGAACAGTTAAAAGGAAAACTTACCTCTGCTCCCATTTTGGGTTTTGCTGATTTCACACAGCCCTTCATAGTTGAGACAGACGCCAGTCAGCACGGATTAGGTGCTGTATTGTATCAGCAGCAGGGTAACGCCAAGCGCGTCATAGCCTACGCAAGTCGCCGGTTACGTCAGGCTGAGAAAAACGACAGGAATTACAGTAGCATGAAGTTGGAATTGCTCGCTTTGAAATGGGCAATTGCTGAAAAGTTTAGAGGTTACTTGCTGGGTGCAAAATTTGTTGTCCTGACTGATAACAATCCACTCTGCCACCTCAAAACAGCCAAGTTAGGTGCTATCGAGCAGAGGTGGGTAGCTCAACTGTCTGTTTTTGATTTTGAAGTGAAGTACCGTCCTGGTAGTAGCAATGCTGCCGCAGATGCCCTCTCTAGGCAGGAGTTTGCAGGGGAGCCTGAAACTGATCCTGATTCAGATTTTGATGGTTGCATTGCCGTGTGTAACCTGATTGAGAGAGGGACCGTTCTGGATTCTGACCTTGTCACCAAAAGTCTTGAGTGTTATAAGGTGAGACAGATCCGTGCTATGGAGTCAAGTTCAGGTGAGGTAAGCATGAGACAAGGCAACACACCCACACTTCCAGGTTTTACCAAAGAGGAGCTGATAGGTTTTCAGGCTAGTGACACCACCTTGAAAGAGTTCAGGACATTTTGGGATCAAGGGAGGAAGCCTAATGCTAGGGAGCGAGCAGCTCTATCTAGCTCTGTGAAAAGACTGTTGAAACAGTGGAGTCGTGTACAGGAAAAGGAAAAATTGCTGTACAGAGTTGTTAAAGATCCACGTCATGGTGAAGTGTGGCAGTTACTCGTACCTGTTTGTCTAAGAGACCAAGTCTTAGGGAGTGTACACAACCACATGGGACATCAGGGCATAGAACGCACTGTGAACCTGCTCAGAGGGAGATGTTTCTGGGTTGGGCTTTATGAAGATGTTGAGAGTTGGGTTAAAAACTGTGAGCGGTGCATTTTGACAAAGATGCCTCAGCCAAAAATCCAGGCTCCTGTTAAAGCATTTCTAGCCTCCCGACCCCTGGAAGTGGTGGCTATTGATTTTACAGTGCTAGAACCAGCTTCAGATGGCCGGGAGAATGTCCTTGTTGTGACTGATGTTTTTACCAAGTTCACACAGGCATATCCTACCAAGGACCAAAAAGCAGTTACAACAGCTAAAGTTCTGCTTAGAGAGTGGTTCATGAAGTATGGTGTCCCAGAGAGGTTGCATTCGGACCAGGGCAGGAATTTTGAGAGTGAAGTGATTGCACAGCTGTGCAAACTCTATGGAGTCAAAAAGACACGGACAACTCCATACAGGCCACAAGGAAATGCTCAGTGTGAAAGATACAACCGCACCCTCCATGACTTGTTGAGGACACTCCCTCCAGAGAAGAAAAGGCGTTGGCCAGAGCATCTTCCTGAATTGGTGTATGCCTATAATGTTACCCCTCATTCAACCACAGGGTACTCGCCTTATTTTCTGCTTTTTGGTGTACAGCCATATCTTCCAGTTGATGCATTGTTAGGGCATGAGTGTATGTCAGATCGTACACAGGACTGGTTGTCTGTTCATCAGGAGAGACTCCGACAGGCACATGAGAGAGCTAGAGAGTACTCAGAGCAGAAGGCAGCTGAGAGGATTGCGCTGCAGAATGAGAAGGTGTATTGTCCTCCTGTAGACATTGGACAGGTTGTTTTCCTACGTCACAGACCCTCAGGGAGAAATAAGATTCAAGATGCATGGAGTCCAACAGTCTACCAGGTAGTTGACATTCAGGGGACTACACACACTGTTGAACCTCTAGAAGGAGGTCCCGTCAAAAGAGTTCATAGGTCAGAGTTGAGACCTTGTGCAAAACCAGTTCCCAAACCCAGAACCAAAACCAGGTCACAGGCCAGTACACAGTCTGTAGTTGAGGATGTGCCTCCCGAGTTACCTGACCCAGATTTTGTTGTTGTTGAAGAGATACTGCCTCCTCAGTTTATGCAGATACCAAAGCTTCAATGCGTGCCCAACCAGGTTAATTCACCTGTAACAGCCCCTTCTGATGACAGTGGCAGTGAAGAAGTTGCGGAAGATGAGGAAGATGTGGGAAACGGTGACAGGGAGTGTGTCAACAATGATTCTCATTCAGACATTAGTGACCGTGAACTGTTCATTGGTGCAAATGGGAAAACACACACTCTAACAGGCATGGCAAACAGAGCTGGAAGTAAAGTCTATGCCCCTATACCGGCTATTAGGCGAAGTAAGCGGACAAATGCAGGGTCTCATCCGAATCCCTTTAACTTGCCGAAGTCGGCCTGCAATGCTGTCTCAGTTAGCACCGACATGGTTTCCCAGGTTCTGACGAGCATTGGTGCTGCTCTCTTTGAAAAGGCATTGCAGGGAGCATTTGAGTCAGTTAATGTTCGGTAGTCACCGGGGACGTTGACTAACTGCAGGGGAGAATGTAGCCGGGTGGTAAATAACCCCAGAAGTTCTTGTTTTTATGTGTTCTTTGTTTATTGTGTTCTCTTTACTCCATGTACACAGAAATGCACACAGACACTTATTGGTCACAGGGTGGCAGCATTGAGCCCAGTTAGGGTTTTGCCGCGAAGTGCATTCTGGGTTGTTGTGGGTTTTTTTTCCCTCTGTGAATGCGTGCCGGAGATCGTACAAGTGGGTAACGGACACTTGTTTCATTCGGACGGTTGTGAACACTACAGTATGCGACAACCACAATTACCAGCTAACTTCGGTGCTGAGTAAAGAAAGCTCAAACACGTGGTGAAGACGAGTGTTGAAGTGTAAGTGTCTGTGTACATGCAAAATTGTGTTTGTTGAATTGTTAGCTTACTGACCTTGTATTTTGTTATGTGTGATTAGTTCCTCGGCCACTGCCGTACTTTGAGACTTTTTTTTGTATTTTATTTTCTATGGGTTATTGGTTTGGACGACTGTCCTATTGCATGGAGTAAAGCTATAAAACCCCAGTTATTGTGTCCTGTGTGTGTGTACTAAATTCCCACGGGCAACATAGATGTAACAAAAACATGGACTAGTTTTTCAGCATCCTTTAAAGGGGACATATTATACCCTATTTCCCCCATTAAAATAGTTCCCTGGTGTCCTAATGAACATGTCAGTGACATGCTTTGGTCAAAATACCATAAGGATGAAGAATCATAGTAGTTCAATAACCCTGCTAAACCCGCCCCTTTCAGAACGCTTGGTTTTCGTGCATGTTCCCTTTACATGCAAATAAGACACAGGCAAACACACACCCACTTCTTCCAGGGGGTTTCTGATTTGTCCTCTTTACAGCGCTTTACAGCTCTATTCGTCTCCCCCTCCCTCCACTAGTTCTCTGACAATATCAACATGGCAGCGTGCGCGGAAAACAGCAAGAGTGCCGTCACAGGAAGAGACGTCCTACATAAGGATCGAGCCGAACAGTGCCGAACTGTAAATCAGTTAAAAACACTTAGGAACAGAACTGCTGATCGCTCTGGAGACCTCCCCACCGCTGACCAGCTCCGGTGCTCTAGCGAGCTGGCGATCAGCAGTGGCGATCAGCGGTGCTGTCCCTATGCCCCTAACTGATTTTCACAGAGCGGTGACACAGAGAGTGCGAGGTGGCGATCAGTGGTGACACAGAGAGTGCAGCACCACTGATCAGCGGTGGCGATCAGAGGTGGCGATCAGCCACCGCTGATCGTCAGCGGCGAGCTGCATAAACAGCTGCTTTATGTGATTGTATCAGACTGAGTCTGTGCTCCGGTCATGGAGGACGTACTGAACAAATATGTTTAATTAGGACGTGTCAGAATGGTCAGTTATGACCTCTATGTGACCTTTTCTTAACAATGTGTGTGTTTGTACGTCACTGACTAAATACAGTGACCGCTGGCCGCAGTCTGATATGAAGTGGTGCGAACACACGTTTGCTGACTTTATCCGGCACGTTAGCTTCATATATAAAATCCTCTGTAAAACACTGTGCTCCACTGTGCAGCCACCAACAGCACACTTGTCCCTCCGCGTTGACATAATACCGCTCTTCCTCCCTCGCTTGCACTCTCGCAGGGACAAGGTGGAGCTAAGGTGGAGCTCGCGAACTAAACTTACTGGTGGGGCGGTGACATTCGCGGTGAAATGCGCATGCTGCCGTCATAAGCGCAGGGAATTCAACATCGAGCACTAAGGGGGACCATGAAAACATGACTGAGTATTCTTTTTCCACACTTTGGCGACTGGTAGGACCTCCAGAGTCCCAAATATCAGTATTAAAATGGTTAAAAAGTTGATTTCGCATAATATGTCCCCTTTAAGGACAGAATGTTTCTAATTTTCATAACGTTCCGCAGGCTGTTCTGGAAATGAGTTTTATGTATGAATCAAATGACAAAAATAACTCCAAGGTTCTTCACAGTAGTTCCACAGGAGAGGAGGAGCCGGGCTTTTTTGTAAGCTACAAAACCATCTTTTCAGGCTATATAAAATTCCTCTAGGTTACTGGAACGCCATTTTCTTTCTAATCTACATAGCGCCTGTTTAAGAGCACGAGTATTGGAGTTAAACCATGGTGCTCACCACCTTCTTTTTCAGAGGGGCAACACAGTCTAATGTAGTACGCAGTGAGGCTGCTGTACTATCAACAAGGTTATCTATGAGGGTGGGAGTAAAATCACAAAAGGTACCTTCAGATGTACTGACATATGGCACCAAGTTAAATAAAGGTTGCACTGTCTCTCTGAATGTATTAATATTATTATCAGACAGGCACCGGCTGTAGCTGTATTTCTTATTTATGTTATTGTAGTTCATTATTGTACAATTGAATGTGAGTAAATAATGCTCAGTAAGGAGAGGGTTTTGGGGAAACATGTTTGTTATCATCAAAGTCGAGGGTGTGACTAAGGCAGTTGGTTTATTAACGTGTTGAATAAAACCAATTGATTCTAACAGTGAATTACATTCACAACTAAGACTATCACTATCATCACAGAACTCTGAATAAGGTGCAGGTGGATGGTAAACTATGACTATCAGAGCTGTTTTTATTGTTTTCCAACAAGGATGAGAAAGATTAAGAATAAGGCTTTCAAAAGATGAATATCCTGGTTTGGGCTTGGGGTTGATTAACAAGCTAGTATTAAAAAATACTAGGTTAAAATACTGGTTAGCTCTGTTTTTCCCCATTTCTCTTCTTCCTCTAACAATCTCATCGCTGGGCCTGGGGCGTTCTGTCACTATGATATCACATTTTGATTGGTGGACGACACACGTCAGTCAAAGTTATAACCAAATAGGAAAGGCCAGCAATACTACTAGAGCAGGTCCACGGAGCTATGATGCGTTTAATGACATCCAGGAAAATCCAGCTCAGCTTCACAAAAAATAACCATATTCTTTCTGGAAATATAATCATAACATACTGCAAAAGTAATTGAATTCAGGCACGTTCAGACACACACTCATTTGATTATTAAAAATAATAAGAATAATAAAAAAATACTTTTTTGATATTGGCCGTTTCTCAATATCCATACTTGTGCGTACTTGCGTACTCCCATACTTGGGAAACTGAAAACGTCATCGGCCTCAGTCCAAGATCTGTTCCAATTCTCAAGTAAGCGAACAGCGAGGACGGTTCTCAAACCCGGAAGTGTTCTCGCTCCGCCCATTTTTACCAAGTATGCATCAGAGGTGACTTAAGCGTACTTGGGATGGCCATGTATCCCAGAATACATTTCGGTGGAGCATAACAGCAGATAATAGAAATATAAATTTGAAATAAATATTTTTCTGTGTCCCGGAACAAAGTTTTAACATCATTTGAGGCGAGAAATTAGTCATTTACAATTTATACATGTGGTTTATGTATTAAGAGCTGACGTATTTATAGTTTGGCAGCGACGTTTGTCGGAGGTGATCAGCTCCGCCACTGCGGACGCTCGGCCTGTCCTGATGAAATGATCCGCTGGCTCAGACGTCGCTGTCATTAGATGCTTGGTGTGATCCAAAGATTTGTTGTTGACGTGTTATTTTGTTTTTAATGGAAACGTTTTGACCTGACCTGTATATTACTAATGTTGTATTTATTTTAACTTTGAATGTTAGATTTGTATTAAAGTCGCACGGTCATTGTATCTGTACTTAAATATAATATGTAAATATTAGATATGTAGAGTAGTATATATTTGTACACATTATATATTTATAGAGTAATATATATATACATATATGCTACTCTACAATGCTGTAATATATCTATTTTCCACATTGTATTATTTGTATTGTATATTTTAATAGAAATAAATTAATAAATGAAGTAAAATATTTAAAATGTAAAAATAATAACAACACATACTGTATATGCATTTATTAAAAATATTTCACATGTTCATTTATCAACACCGTAGGTGGCGGTAATGAGGCTGCAGCACTTGGCACCAGCCACCATTCAAACAGCAGAACAATACATACATACTTGCATACCTGAGTATTGAGAAACAGCCACATATTTGTGTACTCCCGTAGTTGGCAAGTATATACTCCCAGCGTACTTCTCCAGTATATACTTCCCAAGTAAGCAAGTACATACTTGCTTACTTGAGTATTGAGAAACGGCCATTGTCAGGGCCAGCAGAGAAGGCCCTGCTGGCCCTGACAGCCCACCACTGACTAAATGAAACCTGTAAGTGACTGTACTGTTGAAAGGGGCGAGTGCAAGCCGCATCACACACCCCTTCCTCCATATTTCAGTTCAGTCACCGTGTCATGCAGGAAGTACTGCACGATTCTGTGAACAAATCTTTTTGTTGAGTAATGATTCAGTAGATTAGACAGAAAATTACTGCTTTACAAGTCACTAGTCAGTCGTTTGCACAGCTGATGCAGCCGTGGTATGACTCCATACACGTTGAGGAGGTACTAACTATAGTAATGGAAAATGATACCAAACCGAGCAGAATCGAGCCGTGCCGAACTGTATAGTGGAAAAGTGCCTTTTAAGGCAGTGCCACTGTCTCCAAACCATACATATCCTTCTGTCACAGTTATGATACTTACAGCATTATCTGGAAAAGTACTGGGCCAATCCTCAACCCTAAAGATAATGTTTTCAACTATCATGTGTCAGTCAACAAACATTTTGACTACATTTATGGACTAGCAATATTATGGGTTTAAATAGGAACAAAAATGCCCTATTTATATAATTTGTGAAGAATTTACCTTTCACGTATGTCCTCCCATTGGTTTGGTAGTTACCCTAACCCTAACCCTAAGGCATACAGAAATGCGTCATTCCTGCGGCTAAGTCACGCAACAAGACGACGTTTCCCAGAATTCCTTGTAGCCCGGTGTGAGGGAAAGGAAGATGGCGGCGGTTGATTGACTGGGGCTGGTGGTGCTGCTGTTTCGCCTGGAAAACGGTAAATAAAGAATTGAACGCCGCGTCGCACCGGTGCGTTAAATGTCTCGGACTGAAAAAGCGGCAAATACAAGGCGGACACTTTGACTGCAGATTACTAAAGGTCTCAAGGTAACTCATTAGCACACAGCCACTGCTGCTTTTTGCTGCCTACTAGCTACATCAAGCTACACCAGCTAAACTGCTAGCTTGCTAGCTAGCCGAATGGTTTACTGACAAATCCTTATACATGGTGCAAAGTGGTTTTACAAGTCGAATGCCATTTAATTTATGTAAAAGTGTTAGAAATAATGTGAGGTTCACAGTGGGGAACGAGGCTTTTCAGACGAGGAGACGCTAGACGCATAAACGCGTCAACGATAACACCGGCTGAGCGTGAATAGAAACAAATGCACTGAGGCTCCTTCTCTTCTCTCTGGTCAATATTATTATTATTATTATTATTATTGTTATTATACAGCACAACAGAAAAGATGACGACCCGGTTCATGTCTGTTTATAGCCGCCACAGAGACGAGAGACACTAACGATGTCTGGTGATAGCAGTGAGGTCAGGTCTGCTCTCATCTCTCCATCATAGGCTAATAATCCAACAACAGTCGTTATCGTGACATTTTTACAATTCTATAGTATTAATAAATGGTTCAGTATTACATATCAATGTGGCAATTTCAAGGTAACAAATCTATGTTTTCATAATTATTGCTATATTAAAAAATACTAATGGAGGCATTGAAATGTATTACGTTTGATGTACTTAGGAGAGAGTATGTTGTCTTATTTGTGTTCACAGGTAACATAGACCTGGACAGTGACTAGCCTATATTGACACAAAAATCCACATGGGGATATGATTTTTTCTATTTATTATATGCCTGCCTTAAAATGTGATCATGGCATTTTCTCATACTCTCTCATTGCAGCTATCAAAGCAATTATTTTCTCATTTATTTACCCAAGTAGTTAATATTAGGGGGTGGAGTGGCTCAGTGGTTAAGACTGGTACCCTGTGTGCGAAAGACATCATAGTCGCAGGTTCGATTCCACCCCTGGCTGATTGTACTCGATTCAATTGTAAGTCGCTTTGGATAAAAGCGTCTGCTAAATGACATGTAATGTAATGTAATGTAATATAGTAAAGTGGGTTTTACTCCTTTGCATTTATGAAATCTTCTCGAAGTCTATATATATTAGGCTATGTGGAACATGTTGATATTGTGACATTAAGTATATAGTTTTGCAGAAAATATAAAAAAAGACAAGTCAAATTTTAAAGGTCAAAATTGACTTTCTTGTATTATTTAAAATGATGCGAGAAGTTTTGTAGTCATGTTGTGCAAGTTTTCAACAATTACACAATTTCTTCAACTTTCACTGAGAAGTACAATACTGATACATGTTGATGTCCATTCATTTCCCAGTAATGTTTTTTTTTAAGGTTTTTTGGTTAAAGTGACAGTTCAGGTTTTTAATGTGAAGTACTGTAGTAAACACTGACTTATTGTCAGTAACCAGTCTGAGATGCCTTTACTGAAAACAGGCATCCTGTAAGGGGGGAAAAAAACCCTTGTTACAGCCATTCAGGGTAGCTCCTTCTGGTTGGAAATTGAAGTTTGAACATTTCTCACTCTCCCGCCCTTAAGTCTATAGAGAAAGTTGGCATTTTTAGATTGTGTTCATGTGAGAGCTGCTGTTCTACTGCTGCCTCACACTGTCACCTCTAGGGGTGTCACAATTCTCCCAATCCTCGATTTTGATTTTCTGCCATTTCTAGCCTTGTCACGGTTTAGTCTAGATCATTGGTTTTATGTCACTAATAATTTTTTAAATTCCCAATTCAATTGTCTACATGATAGATAGATAGATAGATAGATAGATAGATAGATACTTTATTCATCTCACAGAGAAATTCACATGGTGTCATGACTGCAAACAAATGATGGCCATTATATCAATGTACCACACTCAGGTCTTGTTGTCAAATTTGAATTATTTATTAACAGTATGAATGTATAGATAGCTGCCTCTCCTTGATGAAGCCTGTCTGATCTTGAGATATTACAGTTGGTCGCGTCGCTAAAATGTTTGCAAATATTTTGTAATCTACATTCAGTAGGCTCACTGGTCTATAAGACCATGAGGTCCTTATCCTTTGTGTATTAAAGAGATATTTGCCTGATAAGTTGGTGGTAGGTGACCCTTAATAAATGTGTCGTTAAGTACATCCAGTAGAAGAGGTGAGACTTGGGTTTTAAGTGCTTTGTAAAATTCAGATGTGTGTGTAAAGACATTTTGATCAATATTTGATTTACAATCGAGATCACCCCTAGTCACCTTATTAAAAATGAAGAATAGTAATACATAATACAGTATGTACAGGAAGAGAATGAATTGCAAAGTGTGTGTGTGTGTGTGTGTGTGTACATATATATATATATACATATACATATATATATGTGTACAGATGATCTGATAAAGTCTGGTTATGTAGGAGTTAAGTTTATGTTTTCATAAAATAATGCCATTGGCTGCTTGTTTCCTTTACATTCCAGGTTGATTTTCATTGTATGATGAATGTCTTGTCATTTCTACTAGGTTCGTTCCTGGATTCTTTTTTTTCTCCACGTGCGCCTCGTTCATCACTTCCAACCTGGTTCCTCTGCTAGTATACTGGACCACCCGTTTCCCTGGCCCATGGACTTAAGTTCACCAACAAGCTTCAAAAGGAGGCCTACTGCCCCCTCTACCAGGAGTCCTCCTCTCTGTTCACCTTCTGTATCTTTATCTTCTCCATCATCTGGTCCACCGTCACCCTTGTCTGCTTCCTCCTCTATATGTGCCAGGTCATCAGTTCATCAGAACCATGTAAAAGGCCTTATCCTGGGGAAAGAGGTCGCCAAGGTTTCCTCCACTTCTGCCTCTCTGGCAGTGCAATCTCTCCACATTTGTACACCCAACACCACCTGTACGAATTGCTGCCCTCACACTTCAGTGCAGCCAATTCAAGACTCTGAAAAAGAGGGTGGAAAAAGGGATATGTATGATCCTTTCCATCCCACTGAGGGAGACAAGGAGGCAAGGTTGAGGGGGGAGGAAAGAGAAGGAGAGAAATATGACCCCTTTGACCCTACTAATTCTCCTGCATCAGACATTGATGATGACTTTGGCAAAGTTAGGGGGGTGACACGAGAGGGTGAGAGAGATGAGGAGGAGAAAGAGGAAGACCCTCCAGATTCCACTGACACTTTGAATGATCTGCCAAGTCCCTGTCTGGTAACCCAGCTCCCTTTGGGCAGGAGAGTGGGTTGTCGAACCACCAAGGCTGGAGAACAGAGGGACAGTGCTGATTCTGATCACTCCGAGATAGAAGAGGGGGAAATAGTGGGGGCTGTTGACCGAGATAGAAGTACTAAGAGAGCAACTGGAGAAATCCTCCCTCTGAATTCTCCTACTGTCTCATTCTTTGCTTCAAAGCCAGAGCGAATCCTACGGGTGCTGGATGGGGATGGCTTTGTGTCTGTGTGTGCCGAAGGCAGCTGGGAGGTGGACCAGGAACCAGAGGATGAGCCTGTGGTGGGAGTGGAGGATCTCAGAAGGAAGCTGGTCAGCAAGAGAAAGGAAAGATACATGTCCTTTCCTGCCTCTTCTTCGCTCTCTCCTCAGCAACCACCACCTCCCTCTCATCCTTCAGTTTCTCCAACCTCTCCTCCTCTCACACCTCCTGAAGAGAAAAGCACCCAGAACCACAAGTCCAAAAGTTCCAAAGACCAAGACAAACAAAAAAGCAAGGACAGAAAGGCAGGTGAAAAGGAGGAAAGGAGAAAGAAGAGAAGAAAGGAAAAAGAGGAGGCTTGTGAGAAGAGCAAAGAGAAGGAGCGAGGGCACACAACGGGAAAAGAGGTTAAGGGAAGGAGGAGCAGCAGGAGCAGCAGCCGTAAGAGGAGGAAAAGACGTCATAGCAGTCCCGATGCGTCACAATCTCGCAACTCTTCAAGCAGAGGGGGAAACACAAGACGCTCTTTTTCAAGCCTATCTGAAGAAAGGCATCGAGAGAAAGACAGGGATAAAAACAGAGAAAGGGATAGACATAGAGATAGAGAGAGGGGAAGAGAAAGAGACAGGGAGAGAGAGAGGGAACAGAGTCATAGCCATAGAAGAGATGAAAGAGATCAAGGTTCTAGCTCTAGAAAAGAGAGGGAGAAGGGAAAATGCAATTCAAGCAGCAGAGAGAGGGTAATTTTAAAGAGGTCTAAAAGAAGCACGGAAAACAGGGAATGTGATAGAGATAGGCAGCATGAGAGGGACTGGCGGCGGGATGGTCGTCCTGTTGTCCCACCATCTATCCAAGATCTCAATGGGTCTGACCTCTTTGCCATCAAGCGAACCATCACTGTCACCACAACCACAACCACCACCACTGTACCTGGGTCCCCAAGACTCGCACCAACCTCCCCCTGCCGACCCACACAGGACTCTGATAAGCACCACAAGAGGAAGAAGAAGCGAAAATGGCACTCAGCCAGAGAGGCAGAGGAGCGGGGAAGTTGCCGCAGCCAGTCACGATCAGTCTCGCCTCCCATGTATCATGGCTATGAGTCAGACCGTTATTCAGACAAATTGGACATTGACGTATTGTCTTTGGATGGTGAGGCTTTGGACTCAGACTATCCATCTTTGGAAGATACACCACCTGCTGCCTTGCCCCCAGAACCACCTGTTCCCAGCCCAAAATCGAAAACCATCCCAAAATCTGGAAGGCATCACCCAAAAAAGAAGTCCCGCACGTTAAAGAAAATTGGCCAGTCTGAATCCCATTCGTCTTCCAACACGGCCAAAAACAAATGCCTCTCCTCACTGATGGTCACTTCAGAATCTGCCTCTGTCTCCTCTGGTGTTTCCTCGGCAAAGCGAGCCAAGAAAGTGGGAAAGGACAAAGAGCGGGAAAAAGGCAGTAGAAAGGATTTAAATCGCTCCGGCAAGTCCAAGAAAGAAAATGGCAGCAGTCGTAAGGGGAAGCTTCAGTCCAAAGTGTCAGTGCTGGTGCGTGAGGGTGTGAGCAGCACCACAGGAGCTTCTGTTGGCTCTGGAAAGCTTGGCATGGACCTTCTAGGGTCAGGAGGTGCAGGGGGAGGTTCTGGAGGCTCTGTGGTTGGTGGCTCCATAGCAGTAGTTTTCTGCAGGGACAATGAGAGCAGGTCTCCGTTCCTCAAACCATGCTCAGAGCCACTGTCACTGACTGGGCGTAACAAAGATCTGTCCAGTATCGGGAAACGAAGCAGCCTTGCTGCACCACCGTCCTCATTGTCCGGTCCCACAGTGTTGAAATCCAAAAAAACAAAACCAAGCTCCATCACATCCACGTCTTCCTCAGCCTCCTCACCCTCTTTAACTTTGGCAACTAAGCGTCGCCGTCGCCTGGCCAAGAAGACGAGAGAAAAAGGAGTGGCTGCAGGTTTACCAACTGTAGATGGCAGTCAGACCAATGCCATGTCTGAGGGCTGGGGTGGAGCCTCGTCAGAGGTTCAGTCACCTGTTGGAGATGGGAGCAAGACAGTCAGTCCACATACAGGCCAAGCTGTTCCTGCACCCTGTTCTTCCTCCTCTTCCTCCTCCTCCTCCACTAGTGTGCTCCCGCCCTCTTCCTCTCCACCACACACCCCTCCACCATCTATACCTCCCTCGCGGGACACAAGGGATTCTTCGCCAGACTCTCAGACAGTAGACAGCAGCTGTAAGACTCCGGACCCTTCTTTCCTAGCTGAGGACTGTCCGTCTCAGACCAGCCCCACACTCCCAACATCCAGTCCATCAAGTCTGTCCACCCCCCAGGGAACTGGCCTCAGCATTGCCTTGTCCACATCCACGGTCAAACCACCTCCTCCAGATGATGCCTCCAAATCTCTGCTCTCACCATCTTGCACGTCCTCCTCGGCAGGCTGTGGTCTCACCTCTCTGTCGCTGCCTCCGTCTTCATCGGACCCTTCCTCTTCTGTATCCTCGTCATCTGTCAGTAAGCCTCCTCCACCTCCAGCAGCACCTGCTCTTCCCTGGAGTCTGCAGGCTGGAGTGGACTGTGCAACTGGAGGTGTTCTAGCATGTGAGTTTGCTTAACACGTGTTTAGACTTGCCATGTTATGAAATGGTGACCTTAAAGTTAATAATTCAAACTTGGGGTGGGAATCTTAGGTGTCTCAGGATTTGATTTGCTTATGATTCTGAAGGCAACGATTATGATTCTTAAACAATTTCTTTTGTCCTATGGTACTCATTTCACTAATTGTTTTATTTGTATGTTAACTACGAACCACAAACAAACAACTGTAGTTTACCTTTTACTACATTATACAGGCAGGTGTGTTTAGTTTCATGTGGATATTTCGTCGTTAGTGAAACAAATACAATTCCAAAGTTCAGTAACTCAAAAATATTGCTTAAATGAGTTGGACTTCCATCCCGTAAAAAACGAAATGCAAAACCAGTTGAGACTTTTTGAAGTGTATTTGCGAGACAATGACACAGAGTGTCCCCAGTGTACCGCTGGTTTCTCAGGCTAGCTCCCCACAACAGCAACACCCAGCAGTTGGTGTCAGTACCTCGTACAAGCACACTTAACAACACTGAAATATCCCTTTAAGATGCATCAACCATCAGACAGGGCGGTGCTTTGTCCTCTTGCTGTTTTGTAATGCCAGAGTTTTCCAGCACGTTTCAGTTAAAGCATAAACAAGAATCATGCAAACACTTTATGTTCAATGTGCTTGTTAAATTATTCGAAAAACGATTGAAAATGTCCTGAATATTGTTGCATTTTCATGCATATTTTCATGTGCTTTCCTGTAATGAGTGTATTTCTTTTTTTTGGCTCAGTGACGGCTCTGCTTTTTAAAATGGAGGAAGCAAATATCACCAGCAGAGCCAAAGCGCAAGAGTTTATTCAAGCAACTAACCAGGTGAGTGAATGTCTCTATAATGACTCAATATGTGTGTTGCATTTTATTGAGTTTATTGTCCAACTCTCTTTTAGATATAGATAAAATACACATCTATTTGTTTTGATTTTGTTTTTGTAATGATTTGGGACCATAACACCAGCCCTCCCATTGTATACCGCCTGTTTTTGGTCATACTGCCCAGCACTGCAATGATGTCACAGTCCCACCTCTCTCTCAGCTGGCATCCTCTTCCTGTTTGGTCTTTTCTCTTCATGTTTTCTATTCTTTCCTTAGTTGCCCTGGCTTTCTTCACTCTGTCTCTGTGATTGTATATATTGTTATGTATACTTATTTGAATAAAACTTTATTTAATAAAACAAAAAAGTTTGGGGGAAGTACTGTTTCCATGTTATAAAACACAGAAATTCACGTAGGTTGGTTGGTTTGATCAGAAGTCCATGTTTGAATGAGTAAACCTGCTCTAATAATGTCTTCTCTGTCTTATGTGTCTCGCAAAGATCCTCTCACAGGCCAATCAGAGCCAGTCCCATGATCCTTCATCCTTAGCTGCCTCCTCCTCACAGATCCCGCCTCCTCCCCCTGTCCCTCCTCCCCCTGGGCTGAGCCCGACACAGTTCATCCTTCACAGCGCCCTCCCGTTGGTCGGCTGCACCAAAACCCCACCTTCTCACCTGCACCCCTCGATGCAGACTCCACCCCCCATGATGTCTGTGGGCCTATCGGGAGTGACTGGAAGCTCTGGTGACACTGGATGGGACATTGAGACCAAAGACCCGGATAAGGTAAACCTGGATCAGTCATTTATGCTGCATATCCCACTGATTCTGCATGTGTCAGAGAGGTCAGATCTGCTGTTGATTTATTGAATATGTTTAAAATATTCATAGAATTATGTGTGCACACATACTAGATTATATATATTACAGTGGTTAAGACCATGCCCATGTGTGAACTGTTAATTGGGATAAAGCTACAACACTTTTCTAATCTGAATGACCTCTTAAAGCTAACCCTATCTACACTCTCATACAGTGCATCTGTGTGCAGTGCGTTTTTCGATCACTTATCTTTCCTGCCCATTCACACGCTGCCGGCTCGCTGGACCACTGAGCTACTGTCGTTTTTTAACGTCTGAAACTGAAACTTCTGTCTGCACTTTCACTGGTTAGAAAAATGATTCATTTATTAATATCATGAAGAAAGTTGCAGGCCCCCCCCCCCAGCACATTACAAAATAAATCACAAGGACTGTATAGTGTGGACTTGACAGGATTTTAAAGTATTCATGTTTTTCTCAGTTCACAATTATCATGATAATAGAAATTCACCATGATTAACATATTAAGTTCTTTTTATCATGAGAAGTGACAACACGTGACCACAAGTGTACAGTAGAACCTTACCTGTAAAGCACCATTAAAAAAAGTCTCATTCATGTTTTTAAAATCGCTAAGTAGATCAAATTTGGTGCAAAATTGATGAAAAAGCTGCTGTATTCTGTGCCCTGAAAGGCTTCACTCTGAGCTGACATTACTAATAATAATGTTAACTCAGTCTCTATAAGGACCGGCTTCTCCTTTTGCAGCTAAATATAACACAACATAAATGTCCATATCATAGAAAACATTTTAAAAGCTCCTGTTTCTCCTACATTCATTCTTAAATCATCTTTAATATCAATGTCCTACTATTGATTATCACTCATAACTTAAACCAACAGCTACAAATACTAATATAAAATACATTTCAACTCTTTTAATAATCAGTTTGAGTGTTTTTTTTTTGTTTTCTTCTTGAATGTTTTCTGGTTTCTTTGCTCCTTATTTAACAAAAATAAATCGATAAACAGAATCATTTTGTGGACCAAACAAGTACTCAATGAATGGAGAAAATCATTGAGAAAACATTGGACAGATGAAAAGAATCATGTATGGCATGAATCATGGAGCTCACAGCACTGCTTTTAAAAAGCACATTTATTATTGCTAATCTGTCACGTCTGTGTCTGCAGTACCTGAAGAAACTGCACACACAGGAGCGTGCAGTGGAGGAGGTGAAGCTCGCCATCAAACCATATTATCAGCGCAAAGACATCAACAAGGATGAATACAAAGACATCCTCAGGAAAGCTGTGCATAAGGTACAACCTCAGTCGCACTGTTCTCGTCACGTTTAAGACGAGAATTGTAGCAGTATCTGTCAGTACATCTGTTGCTGTGTGTCTGAGAAAAGTCTTTTAAATCATTTGATATTGAATTATATCGAGGTATAAATCAAATGATTATTTCTGTTGTTTCTCTGCACTCCAGTGATAATACACTGTGAATGAAATATCTACTGTTCATGATCTGTATTACATGATCGTTTACACTTCTTACCTTTCATTTCACATAAAATCTTTGATAGTATGATCAGGTCAGAGGGTGTTCGATGGTCAGCAGCCATGTTGCTGTCTGTTCACTGCAACGTGTGAGTGAGAGAAAGCAACATGTCGCACTCCATTTTCTATTATATTGTTAAAAAGATGGAGTCCACATGTAAAACCAACAGTTGTGCGTGTTGTTAAATGTCAGGTCTCACATAAATGACACTGTGTCTTTGTCCAGATCTGCCACAGCCGCACTGGAGAAATAAACCCAGTCAAAGTCAGCAACCTTGTAAAACTCTACGTCCAACGCTATAAGTACTTCAGGAAACACGGACGCAAGATGGATGATGAAGAAAGGAGCGAGAGGGAGTCAGGAGTGCTGCACTCCTCCGCCTTGTAGACTTCTGCAGGATTCTGTCTGACATTTTATTGCTTTCATTCATAGCCCACCTTGTTTTCTGCTTTTATCTTATGGTAATCTTCTCTCCTTATGTCTGATCACAGTGTAAATATGTCTCACTTACATGTTAATGCTGACGAAGCAGATCTAATAATGTCCCTGCAGTAAAATAAGTTTAAACTGTGTCCATCACAGGCTGAGAGGCAGGGCTGGGTTTTTTCTTTCTTTTTTATCATGATTATTTTTAAAGTTAGATGTTTATGGTATATTTTCCTCCCCATCCTCATGTATATTGAAGTCCAAGCTGAGTGGAGTTGTAATATTTACACATTACCATAAGACACTATCTACACACAAATACACACATGGGCTCTGCACCGTGTCTCTGAGTCTCTTTGGACAGTATGCAAGCTGGACTTGGACATGGACGGTGAAGTTGGGACAACTGAATGATGTTTCAAACACGCAGACACTTGACCTGTTAGTTCTGAGATTCTGCCGCGTGTGACGTGTGCATGTGAAAGTGCGATGACTTGACCAACACAATATAAATGTTGCCTGAAAACCAGTACAAAGGAGTGCTTTGATTGATTCATTGTTTTATCATTCCGTACCATTATCATTGATTTTGTAATAAAATCTAGGGCTGAAAATTATTTTCTCCACAAAATGTTGATCAGTGTTTTTGTCTACAAACCAAAATGATTCACTTTTAATGCTTTGTCATTTGACATAAAGAAACAAGAACATTTGAATGTAAAAAACCCAAACATTCAATCGAATTGATTGAGAAGTGAGTGATGGATGAAGCAGCCTTGATAAAACCTCTGTGCTTGCTCTGTAGAATCTTAGCCATAGACAAAGTGTTGTCCTTCTAATTTTGTATGAATATGTGGTGTTTTACAGGATAACGTTAGTCATAAAGGTTAATATACTGTACACAGAAGCCCATTATATGGAGGTGGGCTTTCACTGAGGTTAATTACATTTTCAACTGTGACTTTTAATGAAAGTGATGCTATTACTTTGGTCTGAGGAGATCAGAATATAATTCTAATATGTGTCAAATAGGATGTAAGAGTTAGCAGTAGGCTGAGTTAACAGTTTTCAGGGCCCATATTTATAAATTAAGATTAAGGTAAAGAGAGCGAAAAACTGTGTATTTACAGGAAAAAATGTCAATCTCTTTCCAAATTTAGTGGACTGCACTTTTTTCCACACAGTACTGCTTCATCCATGCTGGAAATTGAACGCAGGATCTCCTGTTTACTAGACAGGAACTAGACCAACTAATCCATAGCACCTGTACACTTACACCCATGTTTACAGTAACACAGAACACACTGTTAAGATTATTAAGGGCCCTTTTGATCTAAACTCAGGTAAAGAGTTCAACTAGGGACCTCTTGATCTGCAGTCACATGCTCTGTATTGTCTACAGTATTATATACAGTGTTATCTACAGTATTATATACAGTGTTATCTACAGTATTATCTATAGCAGGGGTCACCAACGTTTTTGAGACAGAGAGCTACCTGAAGGGTAGAGAATAATATGGAGGGCTACCATATTCATTTTTATTATTTTGTGCAATTTACCATTTAAATGATGAATATTATGCATTCAATTGCATACACATTAATTCCAGTGCTTACTCCTAATGATTATCACAGTTTGTATAAACAATATCAAGGACATTTTACTCAGTGATCATATGGATACATGCAAGTGAGGTGAAGTGAAATGTGCCCACAGGCACCTCGTTGGCTGCTCGCGGGCTACCAGGTGCCCGAGGGCACCACGTTGGTGACCACTGATCTATAGTATTATATACAGTGTTATCTACAGTATTATCTATAGTATTATATACAGTGTTATATACAGTATTACATATAGTGTTATCTACAGTATTATATCTGTGTCTTATATACAGTATTATCTATAGCATTAACTATAATATTATCTACAGTATTATATACAGCGTTATATATAGTATTATCTACAGTATTAGCTATAGTATTATCTACAGTATTATATACAGTATTATCTGCAGTATTATATACAGCGTTATATATAGTATTATATACACCGTTATATATAGTGTTATCTACAGTATTGTCTACAGTATCATCTGTAGTATATTATCTATAGTATTATCTATAATTTTATCTACAGTATTATATACAGCGTCATATATAGTATTATATACAGCGTTATATATAGTATTATCTACAGTATTATATACAGTGTTATCTACAGTATTATCTGCAGTATTATATACAGTGTTACATATAGTGTTATCTACAGTATTGTCAACAGTATTATCTATGTATTATATACAGTGTTATCTACAGTATTATCTACAGTGTTATATATAGTATTATATACAGTATTATCTGCAGTATTATATACAGTATTACATATAGTGTTATCTACAGTATCATCTGTAGTATATTATCTATAGTATTACATTACATTACATGTCACTTAGCAGACGCTTTTATCCAAAGCGACTTACAAAAGTGCATTTAAACATTTGGGTACAAATAAGAGCTAGAAGTAAGTAAGAGCTTCAAGTAGAACAAACTATGAAGTGCTAGTCATAAGTGCGATGTACTTTTTTTTTTTTTGTCTTAGTAGAGGTAGAGTCAGAAGAGATGTGTTTTTAGTCGGTGACAGAAAGAAGTGCAGTTTTGGTCGAGTGACCTGCTTTAAAACCAGACTGAAGAGGATCAAGAAGGTTGTTCCGGTGAAGGTAGGATGAGAGTTGATTAAAGATAGCACGCTCCAGAGTTTTGGAGAGAAAAGGAAGAAGAGAGACAGGTCTGTAGGTATTTACTTCAGACGGTCAAGGGTGGGTTTTTTAAGGAGGGGGGTCACTCTGGCCTCTTTAGTTGAGGTAGAGTCGGAAGAAATGTGTTTTTAGTCGGCAGCGGAAGATGTGGAGGCTTTCAGCTGTCCGGATGTCGATGGGGAGATCGTTCCACCATTAAGGAGCGAGGACAGTGAACAGTCTCGAGTTCTGCGAGTGCCTCTGCGATCCTCTCAGTGAGGGGGCAGCGAGCCGGTTTGCCGATGCAGAGCGGAGTGGGCTGGCTGGAGTATAGGTTTTGATCATGTCCTGGATGTAGGCTGGACCGGATCCGTTTGTAGCATGGAACGCAAGCACTAGAGTCTTGAAGCGGATGCGAGCAGCTACAGGAAGCCAGTGAAGGGAGCGGAGGAGCGGTGTAGTGTGGGAGAATTTTGGTAAGTTGAAGACCAGTCGAGCTGCTGCATTCTGGATGAGTTGCAGAGGTCGTATGGCACACGCAGGGAGACCAGCCAGGAGGGAGGTGCAGTAATCCAAGCGTGAGATGACAAGAGCCTGGACCAGAACCTGTGCCGCCTTCTGGGTTAGAAGAGGCCGTATCCTCTTCTGATGTTGTGCAACATGTATCTGCAAGATCTAGCTGTTGCAGCAATGTTGGCAGTGAGGGAGAGATGGTCATCAAGTGTCACACCCAGGTTCCTTGCGGTATGAGAAGGAGCTACCACAGAGTTGTCGAGGGTGATGGTTAGGTCTGTGGTGGGAGAGCTCTTTCCTGGGAGAAAAAGAAACTCAGTCTTGTCGAGATTGAGTTTCAGGTGATGGTCAGACGTCCACTGAGAGACACGCGGAGATCCGTTCTGCTACCTGTGTGTCGGAGCTGGGAAAAGGAAGAAGAGAGACAGGTCTGTAGTTATTTACTTCAGACGGGTCAAGGGTGGGTTTTTTTAAGGAGGGGGGTCACTCTGGCCTCTTTAAGAGAGTCCGGAAAGATGTGTTAATGAGGTGGATGAGGAAAGGAAGAAGATCAGAAGCAATTGATTGAAGAAGGTGAGAGGGGATAGGGTCAAGGGGGCAGGAGGTGGGGCGGGCAGAGGTTATTAGGGAAAGAACTTGATCCTGAGATAGAGGGGTGAAAGAGGATAGAGAAGGAGCTGAATGTGTGGTTGGTAGAGTGGTGAGATCAGGAGGTGGGGTTGAGAAAGAAGAGCGAATGTCATCTACCTTTTTTGGGAAGTAGTTGACAAAGTGAATTGGTAGAAGGGAGGAAGGAGGATGGGGGGTGGGGGGATCAAGGAGGTTCGAGAAGATAGAGAAAAGTTTTTTGGGTTAGAGAAAGAGGATTGAACTTTAGTCTGATAGAAAGCTTGTTTGGCTGCAGAGATAGAGGCAGTGAAGGTGGAGAGAAGAGAGTGATAGGAAAGCAGGTCGTCAGGGTGTTTTGATTTCTTCCATTTCCTTTCTGCTGCCCGTATCATGGCTCTCTCAGCACGCACTGAGTCCGACAACCACGGGCCTGGAGAGGACTTACGAACCCGCCGGGAAGTAAGAGGACAGAGAGAGTCAAGAGAGGAGGACAGAGTAGAGAGGAAGGTGTCTGTGGCAGAGTTGGGATGCATGAGGGAGAAGGAGTCAGCTGAAGGAAGTGCTGATAGAACAGTTGAGGAGAGAGAGAGAGAGAGCGAATGTTACGACGGACAAGTGCAATATCTGATGAGATGAGATCATCAGATTGGGAGAGTGGGAGAGAGTAGGAAATGAAGAAATGATCAGAGACATGAAGTGGGGTTACCTTGAGGTCTGAGGTGGAGCAGTTTCTGGTGAAGATGAGGTCAAGGTGGTTGCCAGCTCTGTGAGTTGGTGGAGAAGGAGCAAGTGAGAGAGAAAGAGATGAAAGAAGAAGAAGTAGAAGTCACCAAGAAGAACAAGTGGTGGACCATTTTCTGGGATGTTTGAGAGGAGGACATCTAGTTCCTCCAAGAAGTGTCCCAATGGGCCTGGTGGACGGTAGATGACAACAATGATTAGCTTGACTGGGTGAGTTACAGTTACAGCATGAAATTCAAACGACTGTGAAGAGAAGTGTGGCAGTGGGTAAAGAGTGAAAGTCCAGTTGGGGTTGATAAGCAGACCTGTCCCGCCACCTCTTCCAGTGGATCTGGGTGTGTGGGAGAAGGAGTGGGCAGAGGAGAGAGTCGCAGGGGTGGCTGTGTTGGAGGGTGTTATCCAAGTCTCAGTGAGAGCAAGGAAGTCCAGACATTGCTCAGTAGCAAAGTCAGAGATGAACTCAGTCTTGCGGGTAGCTGACTGGCAGTTCCACAGGCCCCCTGCAACAAGGTGTTGGATGTGTGTGGAGCGGGTGGGATAGATAAGTGAGGAAAGGTTACGGTGATGCTGTGAGTGAATGTGAGGTTTGTAATATCTATGAGAAGAAATATGAATAGGAATGGAAAAAAGGCACATATGTGAAAAGGTAGAAAAACACTTGCAGAAGGGTACTTAGCCTTGTTAGCCTCCTTGATAGACTCCGGTTTAGACTCCTTTGTCTTTGTCTTCCTGAGTCTTGACTCCGGTTTAGACTCCTTTGTCTTTGTCTTCCTGAGTCTTTTGAAGAGTCTTGAAGCTGCTTCTTGCTGCTTTTTCCTGATTAGGTCTTGACTCCGGTTTAGACTCCTTTGTCTTTGTCTCCTGAGTCTTGACTCCGGTTTAGACTCCTTTGTCTTTGTCTTCCTGAGTCTTCGTCTGAGGAGTCTGCCACTGAAGCTGCCGCTTCAAAGTGAGTGCTGCTTTTTAAAAGACACCTGATTAGGTGCTGATTGATTGCAGCTGTGTTGTGAAACTTCTCACCTGTTGATGGTGATGGCTCAATAGAAACTAGGTCAAAACAGCAACAATAACAACTTTGTCTTTGACCTGGCAGACAAAATATCTTAAATAACTTTCACCTTAACTAAACAGACAAGTCAAAAGTCACTAAAGTCAAGCAACACAGTTAGATAAAATAGCAATTAATGAAATAGCAACCAGATAAGAAAGACCTACAGAAGTGATACTTAGCTTAATTCCAGTAGTCCTATGAGATACCCAGATAGTCCAAATGCACACTCTATCTATAATATTATATATAGTATTATATACAGCGTTATATATAGTATTATCTACAGTATTATATACAGTATTATCTACAGTATTATCTACAGTAAAACAGTATTTCTGATTTCGCTCCAACTACCACCAGTGGTACATGAGCTCAGGTGACATATAGCTCAGGTGATGTGGGTTGTTTGACCAGATAACAAAAACATTACTCCTATTAAAAATAAATAAATAAAATAACAACACTTGTTGCGTTTACTTTTTTTTAATGAGTACAATAACGATGTCTTCTGTCTAGATTGGCCATACAGACATTGACGCGCATGCGTATTTGTCTGCCTGTGGTTTACTTTGCGGCAGCAGTCGTTGCTGTACGGCAGCCCGCCATTTTACTGCAGGCGAGCAGCAGTTCACACACGTCGAGCTAACTCGCGGGCCTGTGGCGTCCGTTTATACATTTATATTTATATTCTCCCTGTCGTGAGTCAGTTTGCGGGGATCTGCGTACAGTGTGCGCTTCTTTGTCCGGTCCATGGTTTGACGTTTGTCAGATTCTGGAGGAGAGAAGGTGAGTGTCGCACTCCAAGCTTATTGTTAGCATAATTAGCTAACTTAGCAACGTGAGTAATGCAAATGTTTTGAGAATCGCGCGTTTAAAATACAACAGTGGAGGCGTAAATGCCTGTATTTATGTGTGTGTACTGCGGAGGCTATCTGTGCTCAAAGTCTCATGTTTGACTGTTAAAAATACTCCAGTGGCGACCACATGGCAGTAATCCCCCCGGCCCGTGAAGCTAACTGCGGGCTAACTGTCCGCCGGAAGCATTGTGCGGGGTTTGTTGCTGGGTGCATCCTAACTTTGTTATTTGTCATTCAGGTGAAAGATGACACAGTTTCTCCCCCCTAACCTGTTGGCCCTCTTTGCGCCGCGGGATCCCATACCTTTCCTGCCTCAGCTGGAAAAGCTGCCCCATGAAAAACATCACAACCAACCGTACTCTGGCATTGCGCCGTTTATCAGGCACTTCGAGGTGAACCCACGCTCTTCATATGGTTGATGTGTGTAGTTAAGCTTTTTCGATACCACATCTCAAAGGTGTTTATATTCTCTGTGATTAGGATCCTAGAGATGCTCCTCCACCGACAAGGGCAGAAACCCGAGAGGAGCGCTTGGAGAGAAAGGTGAGACAAGTGATTTTCAAGATTCAAAGTGTTTATTGTCATATGCACAGTAAAGAAACACGTTTCCCTGTACAATGAAATTCTAACTTTGCTGTCCACTCAAAAAACACCAGCATAAAGTGAAAAGTGTGCGTTATCTTGATTTAGTTGAGAACCTAATCTGGCCCTTAACTATTTCATTGTGGACATTTAGGCTGTTTTTCATCGGAGTGATTGTGTGAGGTACCACCTCCAAAATGCTTTTAGACATTAATTGTAGATTATTCAGTGTTTATCACAGGATAACAGCCATTTGCATATTTATGTCATGCATATTATATTTATTTTATTAGTACTCTGATGGACCTTTTTGTTATCTATTATTTTTGAGATTGATAAGTACTACGGATAATCAAAATGTAAGAAATCATCACATTTAATGATTATGAAAATAATCGTTAGTTGCAGCCCTACCAGTCGTTAGAATTCAGTTGATGCCCATTCTATTCGAGTATCGGTATCTGTTCACAGATTAAATAACAAACTTGTGTTTGCAGAGGCGAGAGAAAATTGAGCGAAGGCAAACAGTGCTGGAGACAGAACTCAAGCTTTGTAAGTTTTCACAGTGAAATACATCACTTTCTGTTTCTTGTCATGTTTTAAACTAATCCTGCTTTCCTGTTTACTTTATACCAGGGGACCCCCATAATGATCCCAATGCTCAAGGGGATGCTTTCAAGACCTTGTTTGTTGCACGAGTGGTGAGTATGTTCAAATAAAAAATGAAAGTATTTTTGTTATCAATTTATGTCTAACAGTAGACTGTCTTTTCTGCAGAACTACGACACAACAGAGTCCAAACTTCGGCGTGAGTTTGAGGTTTATGGTCCCATCAAACGGGTATGTTAAGCTGCCGTTTCTCAATATTTGCTAATGTGCTTTACTTGCTCAAAACTTGACATGAAACTATTGAGCGACAACCTTTCTTCATCATATCTTCAGTTATTTAAATGTATCTTTCTTTTGTAATCAGTCTGGGAACTGTGCATGTTGATTTGATGTGTAATGAGTTTTACATTGCACATTGATTATCATATTATGTTGAATAAATTAATGAAATACACCAAATATTATATATTCATTAAAAAAACGCATGGAACTGACAGTTACACTGAAAAAAGTAACTTGGTAACTACTTTAATTTTAAGCCAAATGAATCACGTTCTTGAAGAATTTGACCAAATTTATAGGCTATATATGTATATGCAATTTATAAGCCATGTGGCCCAGTAGGGGTATCACAATCTCCATTGTAAATCAAATATTGATCAAAACATCACTATCTCAACTAGAGTTGTCATGATACCAAAATGAGTAACCACGATACTATACCAGACAAAGTATCACGGTTCTGTGTAGTATCACGATACTGTGGCCTTTTTTGATTATTATTTTTATGAACTGCAATGTATTTGAACAATTTATAAATATTATTTATTTCTTATAATGTTTGGTGCATGATATATATGTGTGTGTGTATATATGTGTATGTGTATATATATATGTGTGTGTGTGTGTGTGTGTGTGTATATGTGTATATATATATATGTATGTGTGTGTGTGCGTTCGTTCGTCCAGCTAATGTCTCCATCTCTTGGTTTCAGATTTACATAGTCTACAACAAGAGGACAGGGAAGCCTCGGGGCTATGCCTTCATCGAGTATGAGCATGAACGAGACATGCACTGTGAGTACCAACTGTATAACACGCGAGCCAGAACCAACTTCTGTATATGATCACACATTGAGGACTGAGCTCTGGTGTACAAGGTGGTTCTTCAGGTGTTAGCCTGTTCCCCTTGGCTTGTTCTCTATCCATTTTTTTTGTAATGATGGGGTTGGGAGATGGGAAGGTAATCTATCCAGTGAGCAAATTGATGGTTGTGGCTTTGAAGGAGTCTCCTACAGATGTGTGGTACAATTTGCATGTTTAAACTACCGTTTTGTAGTTGTGTGGTGTGTGTCTGTGTTTGATGCGTGTCTTCTGGCTGAAGAGTGAAATTGGCTTTATTCAGTGGGGCATCACTGGAAAAGAGAGAAGCGCGGGGTAGAAATGTTTCTCCTGTGACCCTGACCATCTTTGCCTGTCAAGGGCCACATTGTCTTTTAACTGTTAGGTGTTGTAGTTCTGTGGATGAGCAGCTCTCCTGGTCGGACTTAAATGGTAAGCACACGGTCAGACTGGTCACTAAGCACTGAATGGTTTTAGCCATAGGTGTCAAGGACTGTCCTGTAAGAAAACCCACTTTTTTTAGTTACTGAGATTGTTTGTCATGTTTGTTTTTTTTTGGTGGTCTTCAACCCTGGTCATGGTGAGAATAGTTCATCTTCAGTGCACTAGTGAGAGATTTTTAACTGGTGGTGATGCAGCAGTCTTAATCAGACAAGCAAATGGTGCATCCACCACAGTGACACCATTCTGGGATATTGATGGTGATCAGCTCTTCAAGACCAGAGTTGCTGAATCACAGCTATAGCTATATTGTCACAGCAGGGGGTGAACTGCGGGGGGATGTGGGATTAAATAGTATATTAACTGTGTGTTGTTCTCATTGCCACTGCAGCCGCCAATCTGTGATGGCTATTGGCCAGAGCTGGCTGGCAGATGATGATGGTTATGATACATCTACACCCTACTACCACAGCTCAGTATATGGTTGGTATAATGGGTTTGTATGATGGGTAAGATTTCTTTCCACCCTCCATCTCCTACATAGGGAAGAGCAGCTACATGTAATAGGTAAAAGAGCTTTGAGAGCTGTAATCACAATTAGATCTTAGGCTATGGACCATCGAACACACCCTGACCATTAGTGTATCAAAAGTTGCCCAATGATTCTGCCCTTTGTATTAAAGCCACCACAGGTTACAGTGAGCTCAGGCAATAGCAATCGCTAAGCTTGTATGAAGTGTTAAAGCTGTTACCATTCAATGGGAAACACTGAGCAGTGTCCACACCCTATGACTCTGCTCTCTTGCATGTTATCACTGCCGTTGTAAAGAGGTTACTTGGAACTTAATTGGTAAGTTTGATATCACAGTGATGCTTGGAGATACCCAACATTTCCCACCAGGATCTTTGAGACGGCGGCGAGAATAAACTGTCCAAACAAAGGCCTGGGTCATATGTTCTGTCTGCAGAGCACCTATGCATTTCTTCATGCGTGTACGTGGCTGTGATTCCATTCCCTCTAAAGTGAAGGTCTAACATTCCACATCTGTACTAAATGTCATGTTCCATTCCAGCAGCAGTGATTTCTAGTAAGAAAGTTGCCCTCATTAATGTCCTTTTATCCTTTGAATGGTGAGTCGTACATATGTAGATACAGGTGGACATAATCTTATAAGCTCAAGTCAATTTCCATCATTACCGGTGTCTTCATTGTCTCGTCTGACCGAAAACAAAGTGCGCCGCCAACTGGACTGAGAAGTGTATGTGCTCTCGGGACATAATCCATGTGCTCACAAAACATGGAGGTGCTTATGTTCTGCAAAAGATCAGTGCACACCTCCGTGGACAAGGAAAGTATAACTCTGGCCTAAGACAGCTGCGCTGGCTTTAATAGAAAAAGGCAAATGAGGGGAATTTGTTTAGTAGTTTTGCTGCGTGGGTGATTCATCCATTTTATTCACCATATAACAGGGTCCATACATGTCAGTGTAGTCCTGGTCCAATTGTCAAATACTTAGTTTCTTTAATTTTAACCAAAAACAAACGTTTAGACATTGGACACACCAAACCAGTTAAAATTCCAAGACATGTCACTTAGCTAGTTTTTTTCTTTTTTTAACACTAGTTGGCCCGTGTTGCAATAAGGCAACTCTTGTAAGGAACATAGTGCCATTTTTATGTATTTAGCCATGATTCATGTCTTGGTGTGTTTCCGTTGATCAGCGTTAGTAGGACTGGTGGGGATTTGGTAAGGCCCTGTCATTGGATAGGATGTTGTCATCCTCAGTCAGCACAGCAAGTGCAGGGGTTCTGGTAAGGCCCCTGATAGAGGTGTCGCAACAGTACGCGTACTTTGGTACTGAGGCGTTTTGGTAAAACCCTACAATAGAGACAGAGGCTGTCATGCAGCTCGACGGTGAGGGGATGATGGTAAGATCATTAACTGTGACGTTATTAACCGGTGGGTTTTGGTAAGGCCCCTACTTTGATGGAAGTTTTCCCCTGGGATCACCACCACATCACACCAATGGCAACTGGCATGAGCTGCCTGGAGGTCCTCTGATCAAACAAGAGGGTAGAACAACTGTTGTGTGCTATAATGGGTTGAGATGTGGGACAGTTTGAATTTGGAAACATGCGACATGCTGAAAAGTCCTTGTTGAAGAGGCTGCTTACTGATGGCTTCCATTCTGATGTTTTGGTATGCTCATAATTAACCATTTAAAAATTAAGAGAAACACATTAAACCCTTCACAATGTTACAGACACAATGACAAAGTATGTTTGATTGGGGCTGATGAATTTTACAGCGTTAAAGCTTCTAAACCAATGGTTATTCTGTCATGCATACATATGGCGTATTTCCACTGGCTCTACTCGCCACAGCATGGTTTCATAACTCCGCCCATGTTGAGTAGGTACTGTTTTCTGTAGTGGAGATCTAACCTAAACTGTGCTGAGGGGAGTAGAGCCGGTGGAAATGCACCAATACACTTAGATTATACACAATTACTTCACTTTAGATACTTAATACCATTACATCAGAAAGTCGTTTTAAAAACAAATGTAGTTTGCCTCACTTAGACATTGCTGCTGTTTAAACATTCACAGTCGCCTCATCAGTTTTGGAAGTGTGAGGCCAAGTCTGTCATTTTTGCTGTTCATTCAAAACATTTGGGTTTAGATTTTTTTTTATCTATATTTCCATGGCGATATGTTCATTCACTGAAACGCATCCTTATTTGCCATGGTCAAACCAAAAAGAGATTGAGCAGCTGTTAAAATATTCTTATGTCCATCCATGTGGTCCTCTGCAAGACCTAGCAGCTCCACAGTAGATTAGTACGCCAGCACTGTAACTGAAAGCTGGGCGTTTAAATGATGAAGTTAATAGTGTAACTTCTCACTCATCGGGTGGAAGGAAGTCTACTCCCATTATCCCTCGGCTTTTACCCAGAGAGCAGCCATCTCGGCTTCACCTGCTCCTGGTCAGTATAATAATGCACTGTTTGTTTCCTTGGCCACATTGATAACAGTCACACTCGTATCTCACATGCGTCCTCTCCCTCTCCCGATTCCTCTCCTCCAGCTGCCTACAAACACGCAGACGGGAAGAAGATCGATGGTAGGAGGGTGCTGGTGGACGTGGAGCGAGGACGCACTGTCAAAGGATGGCAGCCACGCAGGCTAGGTCAGTTAGATTTTTTAAAAATGTTTTAACAGGTTGGTGCTTGCTGAGCTTCCCTTTGCTTGCCTTTCAACTACGGGGACATGCTCTGTCCACACTTTGGGTTTTTGAGACTTGTGTTAGGACAGGATATCTCCACATGAGTCGTAAGAACATACTTGTAACAACTTTTCTGTCAACATTCGCTGAAGCGATAACGAGTGTTACAGGCGTGTTTGTAGCATCAGACATACGACCTTACTTCCATGTATGATCATGTTATTGGAGGTCAGTGCATATTTAGTGACCTTCAGAGCGACAGCTACATGACTCTTTTTACACTTTCCAATTGTCTGGTTGTTGATACATATTCATTTTGTTATACATTATTTGGATTAAAAAATTAGTGGAAATGTCAGTCAGATTTTCTTGGTACGATTAATGTCAGAGCATAAATTGAGATTATTGTGCGCTAATTGATTTCACCACACTATAAATGCTGCTTATAGGTCTTAAAGTTTCATTTATTTATATCATTTGATGCCAACATAACAAAATAATGTAGCAACAAAGTAAAGTAACCAACAAGTACAAGAAAATGACAATAATCCCATTGGAATAAAAATCCCCATTATTCTGTAGACAATAAAAAAATGCTACATATTAACCATGTATGTCTCAGAGAAAACAGATGTGATTGGCTCTACCTGGCGGTGTTATTTTTGGCAGCCATTCTAGATTTAGTCTTAGTTTTATACGTTTGGACTAAAGCGCTTATTAGTTTTAGTCACATTTTAGTCATTTCAGAGCAGACTGTCCTCAGTGCGCCCCGCCAGCGTCACGTCGTCAGGGCAAGGAGCGTAAATCGTCTTGAAACACGGACCAAGTCATTTTTAGGTTTTGATTGACAGATTACGCGCACAATAAGCGGAGATGTTGTGCACTCTGAACGTCTGACAAACCACACACTGACATTTACGTCCATTCTCGTCTTGTCATGTTTTCGTTGTCAAACATGAGATGTTCCTCTCATCATCGTCTCGTTGTCGTCATTTTTACTATCGAGAGAAACTGCACCTTAATACATATGTATATTTATATATATATTTAAATAATTTATTTCTTGTATTACTTGCATATTGTTTGTTTATTATCTATTGTTGAGCTGCTGTAACACCGTTTTCTCTCCACTGTGAGATAAATAAAAAGTTATCTTATGGAAAAAAAGGGGCGTCAACAAAAATAATTTTGTCATCGTTGACAGAAACAACACTGCTACCTGGACTTTGTGTAAACTACAGTACAATATTAGTTTTCAACATTTCTTTTGAACCTGAGTATATCATTTTGAAACAACAAAAACAAAGCGACACAAGCGGTAACATGGGGTTGTTTAACTTTGTTTTCGTTTGCGTTGCGCTGAATTATGGTTCCGGCATAATCTTTTCTGACGGTATTGAGGAAATGTTACAATTAATATACCGTAGCTTTTCATACCGCGATTAATTGTGAAATGAAGTTATAATGACATAAAACCAATGATCCTACATTAGTCAAGTCGAAACATGGCAGACCCATCTTTGGCGAACTGTGACAGCCATGTAAAGCCAGTAATTCCATGTCGATGTCTGTCCTTGATTAGGTGGAGGTTTGGGTGGAACCAGGAGAGGTGGAGCTGATGTCAACATCAAACACTCTGGCAGAGATGATGCATCTCGTTATGACGATCGTCCACTGGGAGCGTGAGTGCTTCATATAACAGTTGTATTCTTTTCTATTACTGTGCATTGTGGTGTGTAACGGTCTTCACTCTGTCCCACAGAGACAGGGAACGTGGAGAGCGGAGGGAGCGCAGCAGGGAGCGTGAGCGGGACAAAGACAGGGAACGCCGGAGGTCCAGGTCCCGTGAGCGCCGCCGTCGCACCCGCTCACGAGAACGCGAAAGAGAGAGGGAGAGACCGGCAGCCGAGGAAGGCACCCCGAGCACTAGGCGTCGAGAGCGAGAAAGGGAGCGCGGGGTGGCAGCAGCAGCAGGGGGAGACAGCCGGAGTAGGGAGAGGAGTCGAGACCGGAAAAAAAGGAGCAGGAGCCGAGATCGTAAGAGGGAGAGAGAGAGGGGCAAGGGCCTGGATGGTGAGGAGATCGGCCAGGGAGAGGGTGCCCTTGAGGGTGGGGAGAGAATGCAGGAGGAACAGGAAGGCGAAGTTGCTGAGGGCATGGACGAGCGCAGAGACAGGGACAGGGAGAGGGACAGAGACCGAAGGCGTAGCCACAGGGACAAAGACAGGCGCAGGGGAGACCGGGACAGAGATAGGGAGCACAAACGGGATCGGGGGGACAGAGACAAAGGAGAGCGCAGGGAGGAGCGTCACGGGTCCCTACGAGACGACATGGGCCCCCAGGATGACATGGGCAACGAGGACGACGGGGGAGCGCCACCAAACATGGAGGAGTACAGTCAGGATGGGATTTTGATGGACCAGCAGTCGGTGCCTTCAGCTGACGGCTATGGCTCCAGTGAGAATGGCTACAAGATGGAGACACCAGCAGACGAGTACTGAACCAGGCTTCTGTCCGTCACATCCCTGAGCTCACATCATCTGGTCTATATTGAACTTGGCTATTGAATTTGTGTCGAGGCACAAAGGCCTAAGTGGAGGGCATGGTCTCCTCCTCCATCCTGTCAACAATCTGAAATGTATTCCTGTTAATTTTGTTGCACACCCACGGTGTCTGATGTCCTTAAAGCTGCAGTAAGCAGGATCACTGGAAACATAGATGATTGTTGGGTTAAAGAACGCTGAAACTCTGCTCATAGTGACTTACCTTTTATTGCATTTCTTGTCCAACTCTTTTCTGTTTTTTAGGTTTTTTGCAGTACAGGCAGTTGTTAGGTGAACTTCACTTTGATGTGATCGCTCAAAGACTTCATCATGAGGCCAGGAGATGCATATAAGTGTTCTCTAATCACACCAGTGTGGAGTTATTGATCAGTAATGCTTCAACAAATCTGCCTACTGTACCTTTAAAGCCGCGTTGCTTGCATCTGCCTTGATTTTGGGGTAAACACACTTAGTTCATTTGGAGATGGCGAGACTGTATCTTTTATTTCCATGTTCTGCAGTTGTGACGTACGCTTATTTGGGCCCAGTTACCATTTTCTGCAGTGTATGTGAAACCGAATGAAGTGTAGTATTTTGTGGTGATAGAAGGCTTTTCAGTTCTGTTTGGATTCTTTTTACGTCTGCCATATTTGTATGTTAGAATCGCAGGGTCATTTTAATAAAGATGTGACTTGAGCCCAAGTTTATTAATCATACACGTTTTGTTTTTTTGCTGCCTCTACATTTCTGAGCCACAACTTTGCAGCTCTACTCGTGTTTTTGCCATTTCCTCTGTTGTGCTCCTCTTTCACAAAGTTGTGAAATGTGTTTGATGGCACCGTAAACATCATCTGTCCATTGTCTACCCGGCCACGTGCAGCCGTGTCCGTGTTAGTCAGTCATTTCCTCCAACAACAGTTCTCTCTGGTGTGAACGTGTAAAATAATGCTGCCGCTGCTTTGATCTGTGTTTTGCTGCAGTTTGTTTCTCGGGGTGACCTCTGACCTCTTCAATCTGACGCCTCCGTGTCGAGGCTGGTTTTCTTCCATCTATTTGGTTTTTAGGTTGACTTGGGGCAGTGCTCGTCTGTCTTGTTATTCCATATCATCATAAGCGCTCAGGTTAAATGTCTGTGTCCTGTAAGGTCAATTATTACACACAGTGTAAATGAGTGAGCGTTGTGAATTTGGATAAAGTACACAAACGGTTAAGTAACCATGAAGCAGTCATTACCTCCTGGTTAATCACTATTAACTAAGTTTACATGACATTAATTAAAGCATTAGTCAATAGTTATAAAACATAATTAATCAGCACAAAATGATAACCAGAATTATGGCTTTTCCCCCAAAGAATTGTATTAATTTAAAAAGAAAAGAGTGATAAATCCCAGTATTATGACTTCATCACACTGTAATGTCTCTATAACCAACCACAGCATCACTGGGTATCATCTGTCTCCTGTGAACAGTCCTGGGCATATATGATATTATTTATAAATATAAACATGTCAAACACACAATCATTTATTGTCTCATTTCTCCTATTAAACATTAGCCTCGTGTCACATTCACAAAGAGATCTACGGATCCCCGGACATGACATGGTAAAACAAATAAAGTATTAAGTATAATGTGGCCACAGTATTTATTTACAGCTATTTCGGTTTTTTAACCATGTCATGTCCGGGGCTCCGTATTATCGCACTTTTATAAAATAATGAAACAAATCATCCTAATGTGACGAAGCACGAGAGAGTTCATCTCTGCGCGCGAGCACGGTGTGAATGAAACGATGCGCGTTCACGTCGGATGCAGTCGATTTTCGGCACAACACCTGATGTGCTGCTGCGTCTCCTCCTCAGTCTCCTCCTCAGTCTCCTCTTTCTCCTCCTTCACGCTGCTGCTCTCGTGTCACCGTGGAAACATGGAGCTCGCCTCTCTGTGAACCAGTGAACTGACGAAGGATCTCAGGATGATGTCCACTTACTACCACCCAGTGAAGGACGCGGATATGGCCGCCATGACGGAGCCGCTGTGTCTCGAGAGAGGTAAGAAAGCAAGCAGAGGACAGACAGAGGGACAGGACAGAAGCGTTCAATAATCACGCTGTCATTTAAACGTGTGGTCGAGTGAGTGTCGCGCGGTGACAGCCGAGGACCAAATGTGCTTTTTCATTTAAAAACGCTCCTCATATGTAAATAAAGGTGATGTGGCGCGTGTTACTGTGGAGCTGCTGCTGTCTCGCGCGAGCAGAGGCCCAGGGGGATAAAAGGGTTTCCAGTCAGAGGACGAAATTACGCATAAACACCTGTCATCATGATCCGAGCAGGTAACAGCAGCTGCTGAACACTCACACGATTCCACACGCGCGTCACTGAAATATGACGCTCCACTTTTAGGTCTAGAACAAATCGGGCTGAGGGGTTTGAGGAAATGAAGATGTTTCTACACTAGTTTACAGTTAATCTGTTACTCAGCAAAATGTCAGTAACAGTCTAAATGTAATATTTAGAACCACGTGTTTCCTTACTTCTAAAACCAAACAATAAATATTCTATTTTCAGTTGAATATGGAGCCTTGTGTTTAAGAGAAGATTGATGATCACACATAAAGAACAGCCTTCTTCCACCTGCGGAACATTATGAAAATTAGAAACATTCTGTCTTTACAGGATGCTGAAAAACTAGTTCATGCTTTTGTTACATCTAGATTAGATTACTGTAACTCCTTATTAGCAGGATGTTCCAACAAGTGTGTTAGAATCCTTCAGTTCATTCAAAATGCTGCAGCACGAGTTCTGACAGGAACTAGAAAGAGAGACCATATAACTCCAGTGTTAGCTTCTCTACACTGGCTCCACCCACAGTTTAGAATTAAATTTAAAATCCTCCTCCTCACGTACAAAGCACTTAATGGTCAGGCCCCTTCATACCTGAAAGACCTAGTCTTACCTGATCACCCTAATAGACCACTTAGGTTACAAAATACAGGTTTACTTGTGGTTCCCAGAGTCTGTAAGAGTAGAATGGGAGGCAGAGCCTTCAGTTACCAGGCTCCTCCTCTCCTGTGGAACCAGCTTCCAATGACAGTTCGGGAGGCGGAGCCTCTCTCTGTATTTAAAGTTAGACTTAAAACTTTCCTTTTTGATAAAGCTTATAGTTAGAGCTGGTTCAGGGAAACCTAAACCATCTCTTAGTTATGCTGCTATAGAACTAAACTGCTGGGGGATTTTCCTGTGGTACACGCACATTCACTCTCTCACACTCAGCATTTGATTATGACTTTTTATATTAACCTTGTCTCTTTCTCTCCCTAGTTTGTGTCCTTCCTTCCTTCCCTCTCTCTCTCTCTGTATTCTCATCATGCAGGTTGCAGGATCCAGATCCAGTTTTCGAGGCTATCCATATCATCACCGTTATTATTGTGCTATAATTAAAAGTCGATATCATTAACTGTATAAACTTGTAACCTGATACAGTTGTTGTGTATCTGCTCCTGGTCTCTCTCTCTCTTCTGTCTCTAACTCATCTCCCTCTTGTCCTTTCTCTCCCCCCTTTCTTTCCCCCACCTCTCCTCTGTCCCCCATTTTTCCTTTCACCCCAACGGTCGAGGCAGATGACCGCACATCTCTGAGTCTGGTTCTGTCAGAAATTTCTTCTTCTGTTAAGAGGGAGTTTTTTCTCTCCACTGATGCCTAGTGTTTGCTCATTGTGTGAACTGTTGTGTTTCTCTGCTCTCCTTGATGTTGTCTATGTACAGACCTGAGATCATGTATGTTATGATTTGGCGCTATACAAATAAATTGAATTGAATTGAATTGAATTGATGACATTGAAGAAAATACAGTCCCATAAAAGATGAATTATGGATGAAGTGGGTGTAATGTAAAGACAACCTGTAGCCAAGTGGAAAGGGAACTTGGCTTGTAACTGAAGGGTCCCCACTCGGTCAAAAAGGGCTGGGGTACCCAACCCCCAATACTCCCCGTGCGCTACTCAGTGTGGCAGCCCACTGCTCCTAATTCTAGGATGGGTCAAATGCAGAGGTATACTTTCCCTAAGGGGATTAATAAGATTATTCTTAATGATAAAGGATACAATCGCTCCATTTCAGATTAGTAGATTTATCATGGTGATAATATCATAAATATTACATGTGTACGTGCAGACTGAAGACAGATTTTTTCAGTCACCGTAATAATAACATTGTGAATTACAATGATTTTGTTCAGGATAAACGCGGTGCCTCAAAGATTATTGTCGTGGATAACAACACGCTGTTTTTATGGATGTCGTCATCAGGACTCAACACGGCCTCAATCACAGGAGGATTTGTTAAAATAGACAAATGACTTTGACTGAATAGCATAATAAGAGAAGTCTTTATGAGAGAGTTGCTGCTTGGTAACCATCTTTGTGCTTTTGTGTCGTAGACGTGTGCAGAGTGATCGAGCTCCTGGACCGGCTGCAGCGCAGCGGTGAGCTGCCTCCACCCAAACTTCAGGCCTTGCAGAGAGTCCTGCAGAGTAAATTCTGTGCTGCCATCAGAGAGGTAAGGCTCCACCGCTCAGGTGTCACAGATTTACCCTCATTTATCAAACATGTAGAAACTGGCGTGTGATTCATGGAATGTGCGTCCTGGCCACCCCATAGCCTTCATTCACTCACTCACCTCTTTACCTCTTTATCCTCCACGTTAAAGGCGGGGTCACAGCCTGGACATCACATTTCCCATAATAGTTTGTTCTATCGTACGCTTCCCTGGAGAGAAACACTGCTCTCTGGGATTTTTCTGCACATTTTCTGGTCTTTACGAGGTTTTACAACGAAACTCTGTTACACAATATAGAATAAAAAGATCTATAAATGCCTGTGTCCATGTTTCAAGGTGTCCTGTGTCTGTGTCTCAACGTGTCCGTGTCTCAACGTGTCCTGTGTCCATGTCTCAACTTTTCCTGTGTCCATGTCTCAACTTTTCCTGTGTCAGTGTCTCAACATGTCTGTGTCTCAACGTGTCCTGTGTTCATGTCTCAACGTTTCCTGTGTCCATGTCTCGAGGTGTCCCGTGTCTGTGTCTCAAGGTGTCCTGTGGACACTTTTACAGGCGCCTAGGATCAAAGCATTTATAGCAGTTATATTTATTTTAGACGTTCATCAAATAATTAGTGAGGGAGGGAGGGGCCACAGAAGCATGTGAAACAGAAATGTCTCCATGCTGGTGTTCACATGTCCAGGAGAGGGGAGTTTTTACAACAGTGAAACGACAACTGATGTTTCTGTAATTGTAGAGTACAGTACTTAGTTTTCAGAGCACCAGTGTGTGCAGTTCATCTCTGCCTTCTTACTCCATCATCATCATCATCATCATCATCATCGTCGGTGGACACTCGGGTTCTGGTATGTCTGTCCTCCTTCTTGGTCTTCAGAGGTGGGCGAAGAGGCCAATCTTGGACCCGCATATTTTGGGGCAGTGTGGGCATGGGTGGGTAATGGTGGTTGTGGGTTTGGGTGCAGCACTATTGAGATCGTCATACTGCGCAGCTCCATCTCGATCAAGTTTTCCTCAGGTCGCCCTGTTTGTTGCTGTGGCCTCCCAGGTCTTAAGGCCAATGTGGCACTTCTTGAGGTTTGCTTTGATGTTGTACCTTTTCTTTTGGCCTCCTGGGGCACGCTTTCCCAGAACAAGCTGTGAGTAGAGAACTTGCTTGGGAAGGCGAGAGTCAGGCATCCGAATCACATGCCCCGTCCATCTGAGCTGGTGTTGGGAAATGGCAGTGATGATGGAGATGCTAGCCTCCTCCAGGACACTGGTGTTAGTCCGTCGATCCTCCCAGGTTATCCTGAGAATTCTCCAGAGGTTCCTCTGATGGAAAGTGCTCTCAAATGTCTGCTGTATGTGGTCCAGGCTTCTGCGAGCCTCAAAGACCCTTTTTTTCAGTCTTGAGTATGCCCCGCTGGCACAGCTAAGACGATGGTGTACTTCTTCATCAATGGTGGCTTTAGATGACAAGAGGCTGCCTAGGTATGGAAAGTGGTCCACATGTTCCAACCTGGTGTCAATAAAGACGTGTGGGGGACTGCTGCTGTTTGGTGGAGGCTTATGGAGGATTTGAGTCTTGTTGATAGACAGACCAAGCTGTTTGTACGCTTTCGCGAAAGCCATCAAGGTGCATTGTAGGTCCTCTTCTGAGAAGGCTACAATAGCTTTATCGTCTGCATACTGCAGCTCTGTGGTGGTGCGACCCTTAGCCCTGAGTCTGTTGATGTTCAGAAGTCTGTCAAACCTGTACATGATTTCGACTCCCAGTGGCAGCTGGTTCCCTGTAAAATGGAAAATGGCTGCGATGAAGATGGAGAACAGCAATGGAGCAAAGACGCATCCCTGCTTTGCTCCTGTTTCGACCCGAAAGGGTTCTTTCTCGTCTCCAAAACCAGTCAGTACAGTGGCAGACATGTTATCATGCAGCAGCCACATCACTCTGTTGTATTTTTCTGGGCAGCCAGAGGGCTTGACAGTTGACTAAGTCAAAGGCTTTGGTGAGGTGTATGAAGGCCATGTATAGAGGTTGATTCTGTTCCCAGCACTTTTCTTGCAACTGACGAGCAGTGAAGATCATATCTGTAGTGCCTCTGTTTGGGCAGAATCCACTATGAGACTCAGGAAGGATGCTTTCTGACAGAGGGGTGAGTCTGTTGGCCAACACCTGAGCTAACGTCTTCCCAATGGTGGAAAGGAGGGAAATGCCGCTGTAATTCCCACAGTCCGCCTTGTCTCCCTTCTTAAAGAGGGAGATGACTAAAGCATCCTTCAGCTGTGCCGGAATTTCCTCTTTTTCCTATATTTTGAGCAGTAGGGTGTGGATGTTTAAGGAGAACAGGTCCGCCTTCTTTTAGAACCTCAGCTGGGATGCCGTCAGGCCCAGCAGCCCTGTTGTTTTTTATGGTCCTGATAGCGTCCTACACCTGAGGTGAAGTTCAGAAGCTCTTCATAGTGCTTTTTCCAAACTGTGTTATTGCTTCCTTATCTTTCAACAGGGAGAGTTCATCCTTAGAACGAAGGCGAGTTAGGCAGCGGTGGCTAGGGCCATATACCACTCTTGTGGCTTCAAAAAGCCTCTGGTGTCTCCAGAGTTAGCAAACTGTTGGATCTCCAGAGCCTTTTGTGTCCACCACTGGTTCTTCAGTATCCTATCCTGTGATTGAACAATTGCTTTCACTTTGGAATGGGCTTCTCTTTTTTCCTTACAGTTGTTATAATTTTGGTGATGAAAGTTTTCTGATTGATGGATTGGATTTAGGTGTCATTCTCATCATACCAGTATGATGTTTCTGCTTTTTGTGTCCAAGACTTGCTTTGCAGGAATTCATGATGGTGGCAGAGAGGATGTCCCAATGCTTTTGGATGTCCTGTAGATACTGGTCTCCAGGGCTGCCTGGAGCACATCATGGCGGTCTTGGGAGCGCACAATGACATAGTCAATGAGATGCCAGTGTTAAGTGCGGGGATGCATCCAAGAATATCTTGAACTTGTTCTTTTGACAGAAAAGTGTGTTGGTGATGGCCAGGTCATATTCGGAGCACTTTGTTAAAAGCAGTAAGCCGTTGGAGTTAGTGTTTCCGACCCCTTCTTTTCCCAGTGTACCTCTCCATAGATTGTAGTTTTCCCCTACTCTGGTGTTAAAGTCCCCAAGAAGGATTAGTTTATCCTCCCTGGGGACTTTGGATAGAATTTTGTCCAGGTCAGCATAGAAGGTTTCCTTGATGTCTTCCTGTGCATCAAGTGTTGGGGCATAAGCACTAATGACAGCCATCTGACTGCTTGCAAGCATCAGACGTTTGGTTATTAGGGCCCACAGGGCCCAAGGTTGTTGATAACACCCACACCGTGGATTCGTGGCTCATCAAGGTTTTCAGAATCAGAATCAGAATCAGAAGAGCTTTATTGCCAAGTACGATTTGCACATACAAGGAATTTGTTCTGGTGTCATTGGCGCATAACAAGCATACAAAATTTTTAAAAGTGAACAGTAAACGTATATATACACAGTATATAAATGTTTTTAAAGATGAAAAAGAGCACTACAGAAAGAGCAGTAAAGAGCAGTTTTCCTTTCCAGAAGAAAGTATAGCCTCCCTTTTCCTCCTTTAGCTGCCCTTCATCAGCCAGATGGGCTTCAGAGAGAGCTGAAATGTCAATTCGGAACCTTTTTAGTTCCCTTGAGATTATGGCTGTTTGTCTTTCGGGTCCTTCATTGGATTGGTTGTTCGTGAGGGTCCGCAGTTTCCAGGTTCCAAAATGTAATTTATGTTTCTGACGGCATGGTAGGTGACCCCTCTGGATGCGGTAATCCACACAGGGTGGGTGAGGCAGGCTATGTTTAGGGTACATTTTCTACCCCCCTCCCCTTTTCTGGGTGAGCAGAGTGGATCCTTAATAGGGCTGCTCAGTCCTGGGTGCAGCTACCCAAAAGCTCTTTCTGCCTCATCCAAGGGTTTAATGATCATCAAACACCCACCGCCTGTGTGCCGGGTTGTGGCTAGGGGCTGCCAGACTTCACGATCCTGCCCCCGTCACCTCTACCCGATCGCCACAGGACTTTGTATCCAGGGTGGGACTGGGTTGGGTTCCCTTTCGAGAGGATGCCTGCATGCCACGTCTCTGGGGTCCCCTACTACTCCTAGCCTTGAACCGCAGGGTGCCAGTTACCGCGTGTGGCCGCAAGGAGGCCACACAAATCAAACACACATACACTAATCTGCCGCTGCTCATACTCACCCTGTGTTCTGCTGTCCTTCAGGTGTATGAGCAGCTTTATGACACTCTAGACATCGTTGGAGGACCAGAGGTGCGAGCACAGGCAACAGCCAAGGTATTCATTACCTGCTTGCAATGAATGAAAGGCTTCTTTCCTGCTGTACTTTTGTAACTGCATTTGAATCTTATGGATTCCTTCCTGTCCAGGCCACAGTGGCAGCATTTGCAGCGAGCGAGGGCCACGCACATCCAAGGGTGGTGGAACTCCCCAAGACAGAAGAGGGTCTGGGCTTTAACATCATGGGTGGCAAGGAGCAGAACTCCCCCATCTATATCTCCAGAGTGATCCCTGGTGGTGTGGCTGACCGCCAAGGAGGGCTGAAGAGAGGAGACCAGCTGCTGTCTGTCAATGGTGTGGTAAGAACATCTCTTTCTGTTCAATCTAGTATTTAAATTGGATTTTTACCAGAGGGTATCTGTTTAATCTAGGATTTAAATGGGAATTCGACGGCTGTGACTAGCAGACCAGGGCAGTCGCTTGTGTTCATTATCAGATCCTTTGGGCTTCAGTTGTTGCTGTTCAGGGGGTGACGGTGTCTAAGCGGAAGAGTCCATAACATAGCTGTTAACATAATGTTTGTAGTGGCCTTTACCTTTAAATACTTGGGCCAATGCTCAATATCATTTAATTTATCAATCCAGTCATCTAGAATATTATGGTATTCATTACTTTCTCAGGGTTTAACAGTGTTTTCCATTTGTAGTCCAAGGTCATGGGGCCAAGATGGCTGCCACCACACAAAGACTGCTACTTTTACTGTTCAACGCACTTCACTGCACACACAGGACGTCCTTTGTAAGCCAGTACACTTACAACGGTTGAAACTAAATTAGAATGAATAAGAATATCATTTAGTCCTCTTCTGTTACACCAACTGTCCTCATGTCCTCTTTCACAATTCCATAAATGTTCACTGTGGTTTTATGAGCATGACACTCCTGTACTGTACTGTACCTGCTTGTCTCAGTGAGGAAGAGGCTCTAGTTTCTGAGAGTGCTGCTCATGAGAAGCAACAATAATGTAAAGTCAGAGCAGGGATCTGGTAAATGCAAGAGAACTTCAAACGTCCTCTTGTTGTTGTCCTCGCAGAGCGTTGAGGGGGAGCACCATGAGAAGGCGGTGGAGCTGCTGAAAGCTGCCCAGGGTTCAGTCAAACTGGTGGTCCGGTACACTCCGAAGGTCCTGGAGGAAATGGAAGCTCGCTTCGAGAAGATGAGAAGCGCCCGCAGACGACAGCAGCACGCCAGCTACTCGTGAGACTGCTCCTTAGTTCTTTGTCCCCTTTGCAGTCTTTGATAACCAGTGTCGGCACTGCCCACTTTGACCCAGAATGAGACAGGCACAGACAGTAGCTATTAGCTAATATGAAATGTACATAAACATGTTGTTTTCATTTAAATCCACAAAGAGGAAACTGCTGCCGTAAGTAACCAGCAAAGCTTGTCCAGAGGTATAATTCGGTGTCAGTGTTTTTGTGTATTGAACGTGCAAAAGAGATGAATGAAGTGAGGCTTACTGCCAAGGTGTATGTCTGTGTCCACTTCAGCACTGAAACGAAGATGAAGGGGAACTCAAGGTTTTTTTATTGGCTTATTTTAAATGGAACCATCCACAATCAAAATCCATAATTGTGTGTCTCTTTTTACAGATCACTGGAGTCCCGGGGTTAGTTGATCCCTTCATCCAACTCATTGTACAACCCTCCTGCCTCTTGTGTTCCAGTGGGAGGAGAAGCAGGAACCAGAAGAGCCGACTGTCACCTGAACTGTGCACTTTATTTTATTTCATCTTATTGCCTCAAAACCTCATGATATCTTACACACACACACACACGGCCCATTGAAACTCTACACCAGTGTTCATTAATACAAAGATAGCAGCGGAGAAAATCCTGAGCTCTCAAAATAAAATCATTATCGTCGACGTTAAAACACACAGGTGTAAATAAACTGAGCAGATTTATTCTCTCATCATCATTCTCGTCCTCTTCCTCACACATACAGAGATTAAGATGACTCTTCATTTGTTATACACACTCACATCCTCTGGTATCTGCAGTAGAAGAGTATTTCTCATTTTCCTCTATGTACCACCAGAGGAAGCTCACGCACCATAGTTTGAGAACCATGGCTCTTGGTCACAGGGCAGCTGAACGTTGTGGGGGCAGTTCAGAGTTTATACAGACATGACTCACTGCTGCCCTGTGGGAGGTTTAATTTGTCAAAAGTCACGGCAGACACATGGGAATATTCAATCTCTTTATTCTAATATATAATAATATATATAATTATATAATATATGTAATAATATAAATATTATATAATATGTATAATATTCCCCACATTATATTCCACTGCTGTGAAACGTGCTTGTGTTTCTGTTTCAGATCAAGCACAATAAAATAACCTCTCAGTGGTCGCCGTGTTGATGCCTGCAGCTTGGCGCTCAGCACTGCCCTCTAGAGAACGTGTTGTGTAACATGTGTAGAAGAGTGACGGACGAGAAACAGACGTATAAATGATGAGTTTAGATTCAGCAGTTACAGGAATGAGACGGGGCTGGAGGATGAGGAGCAATGTTAGTTATGTGTGTTCTTGTATCACGAGAAAACATCTCCTACTATGACTGGACAGAATCACATCAACATCTGTCATTGGTGGCTTCACTAGAGTTAGTTGGAGAGTTAGTGTTACAGTTCGAGTTCGAGTTCGAGTTAGAATTAGTGTTAGAATTAGAATTAGAATTAGAATTAGAGTTAGTGTTAGAGTTTATGTTAGAATTAGAATTAGAGTTAGTGTTAGTTAGTGTAGTCAGTGTTCATGTGATTCCTCTGCTCATCTGCATCTGTCCATCACTAAGTGGACCATTCATTAGCAGTAAAGGTCCAGTGTGTATGAATACTACGGTGGCCTTCACATACCAGAAAGGATGTAAACACTCACTCTCTCACTCCTCCTCCTCCTCCTGAGCCTTTTCTAAAGTCCATGTAAATGATGTACACAATGCTGTGTTCCACTTGTTTCCTCTGTCAGGAACCAGGATGAGTCCTCATGGAAAAACCTGGTCCTAATGGAAGTTTAGGGCTAATGTTTGAAATGTGCTTTGGTTAGGGTTAACCATTAACTGGTTATATTTAAGATTGGAGATACTGCATTCCATTTGTTTACAAGCGTGTGTTTGACAGTAAATTAGTCAAACACATAATAAAATAACATGTCGCCCGATGTCTGTCTCCCACCCTCGACTTCTCTGTGAATGCTGTGAACTCAGAGGAGATGTCACTCCGAGTTTGAAAGCAGCAGCAGCAGCAGCAGCAGCATTATTCTATTTTAAAATGATATTTATACAATAAACCCTCCTAAATGTTACACACTGGACCTTTAAGAACTACAGTGAAGTTGTAGTTGGTGAGTCTGGTGTTAGACACAGTGTTTTTGTATTTGTCATTTATTTCTATGTCCTATATTTATTTAGTTGCATAATTACTTGTGAAAAAGACTGACTGCATATAGAGCACCGTCTAAACGCTCATTGTCATGTAGCTGAAGTTTGCATTTATGAGGAATTAAAGAGACATTTGTGACCAAGCGTGTGATTTCTTGTATGTAGTAGCATGACCGTATGAATCTGTGTGTGAAACTGCCTTTTTCCTTTGTGTTGGAGGACTAAACTAAAAGCTACGTTCACATTCTTAGTTGTGTGTGTATTAGTTATGTATGCAGTAAATCTATAAAATAAAGTCTGACTGTGAAGGCAGCAGTTAATGTGTTTATTTTAACACAAAATCGTAAGATGTGTAAAACTAGGCTTTTCCTAACATTCTATTCAGAGACTGACTAATGACTGACTGCTAATGAATCACATTCACTTCATTGTCATTATTTCAAACGTGTTTGGGAACCACTGCTTTAAAGGTGACATCGAATGCTTGTATCGCACATATATGTTAGTTATGGAGGTCTACTTACATATATTATCTTGTTTTCACGGTCACATATATGTTAGTTATGGAGGTCTACTTACATATATTATCTTGTTTTC